>NW_013953233.1:178739-181233 GCF_001266775.1 Austrofundulus limnaeus
GCACAGTGGAGCAGTGGTTAGAGAGCAGCACAGTGGAGCAGTGGTTAGAGAGCTGCACAGTGGTGCAGTGGTTAGTGCAGCACTCTTAATCCTGGCAGAGAACAGCTGATTAGATGAGTTAAAACTAATTTATCCTTTGTTTAAAATTAAAACATTTATTTTGATCTAATGACATCAAAGACCAGACTGACACAACCAACGACCACTGCTGGCCCGCAGGCCGGAGGTTGACTGTGGAGCAGTCTAAGAACAGATTCAGACCAGTTGTTTCATCTGGTCCACAGAATCCTGATCTGAATCACTTCCTGTCCCTGAAGACCCGCAGGGACCGCAGTCCTCCTGCTCCTGTGACCGCTGAAGGGAACACGGACCCGGCCAGCCGCCCCTCTCAGACCCCGTGACTCTCATCACAACATGCTAACATGCTAACACGTTAGCCTACTGTCAGACTGAGTAACGTTAGCATCACGAGGCTAACCTGACGTTTTTCACCAGTCTGAGGGCTGAAACAGCTCAGACAGCTTCAGACCAACAGCACAACCAGTAGAACTGACACCGAACCGACACCGGAACACCGTTAGTCCGGAGCAGCAAACGCCACTGAATGATGCCGCAGCTGGCAGGTACCTGACCGCCAGCTCGTTAAACCGGACCAACAGAACACACACCGGGTCTAACTCACCTGCATCCGGTGGAACTCCTCCTCGGACAGAGCCTGCGACATGGCCATGTTTACCCGGGCTGCAGCTATCAGCCCGCGGCTAGGCTAACGGAGGAGACACGGAGCAGCTACCAGGGTGGGGAAGACAGAGGTCTCACTCTGACTCTGTTTCAGAGAGCAGAACAAAGTGCTGAGGACAGAGGTCTCACTCTGACTCTGTTTCAGAGAGCAGAANGACAGAGGTCTCACTCTGACTCTGTTTCAGAGAGCAGAACAAAGTGCTGAAGACAGAGGTCTCACTCTGACTCTGTTTCCGATAACAGAACTGACCCGTGAAGATGGGCAAATGTACAGAGGTCTCACTCTGATGTTGTTTCAGATAACAGAACTGACACGTGAAGATGGGCAAATGTACAGAGGTCTCACTCTTTACTTGTTCCTGGCAGTCTTTCCATTGGTTTGCTTGTTTAACTGAATTAATGAAAAAACAAATACACAGTTTGACATGAAACAAATTGAGCTCTAACTAGGAGGTTTTCAAAGACTTTATAAAACTATAAAAAACTACATAATCCTTAATATTTGATCCCACTACAGGACTTGTAAAGTTTTATAATGTATGGGTAAAGCTAAATTGAATTTAGACATCTTTTTAAACTTGAACAAAAGTTTTGTTAAATAAATAAAATAATAAAAAATTAAAATCTGTTTGTCAGGCTCATTTTTCTGCAGACGTTTTGTTTTTATAACTTTATATTTACTGTTTTTAAGGATTTTTTGTCTTGTTTTCATTTTGAATGTGATTTATTGCTCGTCTCTTTCTAGTCGTTAGAAATTGAAGATGCATTGCAGGAAGAAGTCTGGACCGATTCCAGCAGGTTAATGATCTGACTGTGGGAAACAGAGCTGGGTCAAAGGTGGTCCAGGTCCTGCAGGTCTGAAGAGTTTCTCTCCACTTCCTGCTGCAGGCTGCACACTGCCTCTGCTCTCTGAATGATTAACTCGTCTGCAGACCGGAGCAGAACTGAGACTGAGGACAAACAGAACTAGAACAGGTCTGGTTTCAGCTGCAGAGTCTCAGTCAGGTGCTGATGGTTCTGGACTCAACATGGACCCGCTGCCCGCTCTGCTGMCCTCCCTGAAGAAGACGAGTCCTGAAAGTGTGGATCAGGAGTTCAYCGTGAGTCTGCTGCAGTTTTACAGCTTTTATCTGTTTAAGGCTCCGAGCTCAGCTGATGTTTCTGAAGAAAACCTGGTTTTAGATGAAACTGAGTCAAACAGGAACAAACCGCAGGTCAGGTGAGGACAGTTTGTTTTCCTGGACGAAGCTGGGAGTGTTTCTGTCTGTGGTTTCACCTCTCAGCCTTTTATTCAAATCAGWCTCCAACATTAGTCCCAGAACCAGACCAGGATCCCAGACACACTGGCTCTGTGTCAAATARGTAAAACCTTGTTCAGTCCACCACAGAGGCTTCTGTCAGGACGACCTGGTTCCTCTTTAACAGTCAAACTGCTGTGATCCTGCTGGGCCTGGCCTCAGGTGGTCCACAAGGTTGTGTTCTCGGTCCCCACAACAGGTCCAAACATTACTCACAGGATACAGCCCAGAACTGTGCAGAGACCTGTCCAGGTTTGGGGACAGGAGTTTGTCTCAGAGGAAAGAGAGACAGAGGTCTCCTGTCTCCTGATGAACAGCTGCAACCATTGAAGAACTGAGGGAAGTTCTCAGGTGGAGCTGATTGTTTCACAGAGTTCAGCAACTTTTCAGTCTCACTCCAACCTGAGGGTCTGACTGAGGGTCCTCCTCCTCCTCCTCCTCCTCCTCCTCCTCCT
>NW_013953233.1:182233-183584 GCF_001266775.1 Austrofundulus limnaeus
ATTGATTCCTTTTAACCAGGTAAAACCCCACTGAGGTCCAGATCTCATTTATAAGAGGGACCTGGGCAGAATCTGCAACACAACCTGGTTAGACAAAATAAAACCAATTAAAACATAAAGACAAGTTAAAAACACGTTACAGTTTAAAAGTGATGACACTGAGGAACAGAATCACTTTGCTTGTTTTTCAGACCCTTGAAATAATTCTGATGAAATAAAATCTGACGTTGAGTTCAGCCTGGAGCTGATTCCACGCTACAAGAGCCAGAACACTGAAAGTTTGCTTCTTTTTTCTGTTCCAACACATGGAACATGTAAAAGAAAGATATTGTTGGAGCGTAAAGAATGGGCAGTYAAMRATGTTTTAAGAGAGTTTAAATAAGTCGAAGCCAAGCCGAGTAGAGTTTTATAAATCAGTAGCATCATGTATCTCTGCACACTTAAAGGATCAGCTTTACATCCAASGCACAATGATGTGTGAGTCYTCTGCAGCCTGTTACAAACCTTAAAGCACAAAGACAGACAGAACTCAGGGACTGAAGGGGTTTGGTTGAAACGTTCATAAATAAAACATCTCCACCATCTAAGAAGGCTGCTGATACCAATTTTCTTCTAGCTTTGAGAGAAAAACAGGATCCATTACGATAATAAAACCCACTCTTCATTCTCATAGTTCGTAACAAGTTTGCTGTGTGCTTTTTAAAAGAAAGCTCTTTATCTAAAATTAAACAAGGTATTTATAGTAACAAACTCTATTTGTGCACCTACAGTATAGAGCAGTGGTAAGCAATAGTTGGGTTGCTGTTAATTTTCTTGAGTGTGAGAAAACCATCGCATTTGTCTTGTCCACATTTAGAACCAGCTTCAGAGCATGTAGACGAGTTTGAACTATATTAAAAGCAGGTTGTAAAAACTATGAAGTAAATTACCATGTCGTCTGCATACAAATGATAAAATGCATTTGACAAATTATCACACAAGTTATTTACCTTGATTTACAATTTTAGAAATTAATTCCTGATTTGATGTTCAGTTTTCGTTGCTTATGTGTAATTATGTTTTTCTGTTTCATTTTATTTTTTCACAATTTTTATACTGTTAATGATTGTACAGCACCTTGTGAATATATTTCTGGGAAAGTTGCTTTATAAATAAAAGTTTACTTACTTACATTCAGCTGAGGCCGATCCGAGCTGAACTACATAAAGGCACGCCAGTGGAAGTGGGGCTTTTTTTGTCTATGTTGCATCGGTGGCAAATCCACGGTTACAGTGGTCTTTTTGTTTGCAGATTAGTTTAAACATGTGATGCAGTCTATGATCTAGACCTGAATACAAACACAAAGTGACCA
>NW_013953233.1:184584-185716 GCF_001266775.1 Austrofundulus limnaeus
TATCTGAGTATAATACTACCCCCCAACTTTATGGATGATTTTATGGATTAAATTTTACGCATTATACTTGAACAAATACGTTATATAAATAGAAAATAAAAGTGGACCCAGAACTGAGCCTTGTGGTACTCCGTTTGTATTTGTTAGAAGAGATGAAGTGGAGCCAGAAAATTGAACTCTCTGGGTTCTATTTGACTAATAATCAGCTACCCACAGAGTAGCCTGGTAAAAACCAGACCCTGTCCTTCACTTTGCTTCATACGAGGGTCTGGACTCTCAGCTCTAGAGAAGTGATTCTTGCTGGAGGTGTGGCCTCTGCTGAAGTTTAAAATGATTGGATGAGTTGGCCATGACAAATGCATGCAGCCCCACTGTGAAGGAGGCTAAGCTAAGAAGCTAACTGGAAATCTCGTGTGCAGTAAACAACCCTACTGAGAGGAGAAATATACGGAGCTGAAGGAGACGACTGTAAATGAGAGCTGCTGTTTATCAGACACATTTGATTTAATCTGGAAGTCTTATCAACACAGACTGGCTTCATTCACTTCCTCCACTGCTGTATGCTAAAATAACTAGCAGACACTGAGCAGAACATSAATGTTCTGTTCTTTGATTGGCCCGAACAAAAATCTCCTGAAGAAATCCTTGTTTATGGCAGACGTCCCAGACGGAGCAGAGAAGGAAACTAGAAATGAGTGGAGCTGTAGGAAGACGAGGACCAGGCTATCCATAAAGTATCATGATGTGGAAACCCAGCTCTGTGCAACATTTTAATCAACAGCTCACTGTTCACTGAGTCAAATGCCTGTGAGGGATCAATAAACAGAGCAACACACTGCTTTCAGCTAGCAAGAGTCTGGATGAGGTCATTAAAAACCTTTAAAATGGCAGTAACTGTAACAGTTACAGTAACTGTTACAGTAACAGTACTGTTACAGTTACTGTTACTGTTACAGTAACAGTAACAGTAACAGTAACTGTAACAGTAACAGTAACAGTAACTGTAACAGTAACTGTAACAGTAACTGTAACTGTTACAGTTACTGTGTGTTACAGTTACAGTAACAGTAACTGTAACTGTAACAGTAACAGTAACAGTAACTGTAACAGTAACTGTAACAGTAACTGTAAC
>NW_013953233.1:186899-187317 GCF_001266775.1 Austrofundulus limnaeus
ACACACACACACACACACACACACACACACACACACACACACAGCTGTGTAACCCTCTCTCCGTCCTCCAGGGGTCCTCGGGGGTCTGCAGCTACCTGGCCTCTCAGGGGCCCCTCAGCTCCACTCTGGTGGACTTCTGGAGGATGATCTGGCAACACAACATCAAGGTCAGACACACAACATGACCTGTGTCCATCCAGGAAGTAGTCTGAGCCCGTCTCTTCTGCTTTGATCTTTTAGAACTCTTGTCAGTTTAGATCATTATTCTGTCTGTTACCATGGTTACAGTTTCCTGCCAGCTGTCTAAATGTTGAAAACATAAAAATGTAAACAAGGCTCAGTCTAAGGTCTGACTGTGTTCCAGGTGATAGTCATGGCCTGCAGGGAGATTGAGATGGGAAAGGTAAAAGTTTTAATC
>NW_013953233.1:188317-189120 GCF_001266775.1 Austrofundulus limnaeus
TGTGTGTGTGTGTGTGTGTGTGTGTGTGTGTGTGTGTGTGTTATAGCGCCGGCTGTGGGAGGACAGGAGTCATCTGTGCTCTCGACTACATCCATGACCTTCTGGTGACCAAGGTATGGTAACAACACACTCAGGAAGCAGAGCTTGAGTTGAAGCAAAGGTTCTGACTGGAAACAAACAGAACCCAGGTTCTGGTCGGGTCCCAGGTCCTGCAGACCTTCAGCATCATGTGGAACCAGTGGAGACATTTGGTCCAAATATTTCCAGGAGAGGACCATGAGTAACCCTGCAGTCTGAGAGCAAAGAACTCTGTTAGATAAATATGTACCACTAAGATCCTCCTTTAAGGTTTTATTAACTTCTGGAGTCCTGAGTGGTCTGTGGTCAGCATTACCAGGACACTAAAACAAGTAGATCCTGAAAGAGTCCAAGTGAGACCATCACCCCAGCCCCAGGTCCACTGTAGGACGTTAGATGGTTCTGGTTCTGTGGGTCATGAGTTCTCTGTCTTACATCTTCACTCATTCTTTGCTCTGCAGAAGATCCCCAAAGACTTCAGCATCCAAAAGATTGTCCTGGAGCTCCGGAGACAGAGACCCTCAGCAGTCCAGACCAAGGTACGTGTTTACAGACAGGGTCCAACAGACAGAACTGGTCTGAAAGTTCAAGATCAAACAGTATGACGTCCTATAACACAGGGTCCAAGAATCAGAGGTCCAAGAGTCCAGGGTCCAAGAATCAGAGGTCCAACAGTACAGGGTCCAATTGTAGGTGGTCCAAAAGTACAAGGTCCAATTGTAGGA
>NW_013953233.1:190120-190844 GCF_001266775.1 Austrofundulus limnaeus
CTGAAATGTTTGGATGAGCTTTTATTAATGTCCAGGTGTCTCTCTGTTGGACAGGAGACATGTCCAGGTGTCTCTCTGTTGGACAGGAGACATGTCCAGGTGTCTCTCTGATGGACAGGAGACATGTCCATGTGTCTCTCTGATGGACAGGAGACATGTCCAGGTGTCTCTCTGATGGACAGGAGACATGTCCAGGTGTCTCTCTGTTGGACTGGAGACATGTCCAGGTGTCTCTCTGTTGGACTGGAGACATGTCCAGGTGTCTCTCTGATGGACAGGAGACATGTCCAGGTGTCTCTCTGTTGGACTGGAGACATGTCCAGGTGTCTCTCTGATGGACAGGAGACATGTCCAGGTGTCTCTCTGTTGGACTGGAGACATGTCCAGGTGTCTCTCTGATGGACAGGAGACATGTCCAGGTGTCTCTCTGTTGGACTGGAGACATGTCCANGGTCCAATTGTAGGACGTTTATCAATACAGGATCCAAGAGTAGTTGGTCTAACTGTACAGGGTCGAATTGTAGGAGGTCCAACAGTACAAGGTCCAATTGTAGGTGGTCCAACAGTACATGGTCCAAGAATCAGAGGTCCAACACTACAGGGTCCAATTGTAGGTGGTCCAACAGTACAGGGTCCAATTGTAGGTGGTCCAACAGTACAGGGTCCAATTGTAGGTGGTCCAACAGTACAGGGTCCAATTGTAGGTGGTCCAACAGTACAGGGT
>NW_013953233.1:191298-191772 GCF_001266775.1 Austrofundulus limnaeus
GGACAGGATCAGGACTGGATCAGGACAGGATCAGGACTGGATCAGGACTGGATCAGGACAGGATCAGGACTGGATCAGGACTGGATCAGGACAGGATCAGGACTGGATCAGGACAGGTTCAGGACTGGATCAGGTCAGGATCAGGACAGGATCAGGACTGGATCAGGACTGGATCAGGACAGGATCAGGACAGGATCAGGACTGGATCAGGACTGGATCAGGACAGGATTAGGACTGGATCAGGACTGGATCAGGACTGGATCAGGACAGGATCAGGACTGGATCAGGACAGGATCAGGTTTGTTTTATGTCTGATCCTGCTCTTCTTGTGTTTCTCCAGCAGGGGGAGACTAAACCCAACGAGGACTTTGTGATCAGAACCTTGACAGTCCGCTACCAGCAGGTCCAGTCTCTCTTCATTCTGAGTAATCAGATTACATTGAAGGTTCTGATTCCCCCCCCCCCCCCCCCCCC
>NW_013953233.1:192606-193922 GCF_001266775.1 Austrofundulus limnaeus
GGTCCAACAGTACAGGGTCCAATTGTAGGTGGTCCAACAGTACAGGGTCCAATTGTAGGTGGTCCAACAGTACAGGGTAATCCAAGATAATATAAATAACTGACAGAACCTTAGAAACCATTAAACATATGGATCATGACAAGTTCTGCTTTATCTTTTGTAGTTATGTGGGTCTGGGTGGTTCTGAATCAGGTTCTGTGGGTCTGGGTGGTTCTGAATCAGGTTCTGTGGGTCTGGGTGGTTCTGAGTCAGGTTCTGTGGGTCTGGGTGGTTCTGAATCAGGTTCTGTGGGTCTGGGTGGTTCTGAATCAGGTTCTGTGGGTCTGGGTGGTTCTGAATCAGGTTCTGTGGGTCTGGGAGGTTCTGAGTCAGGTTCTGTGGGTCTGGGAGGTTCTGAGTCAGGTTCTGGGATGGATTTGAACACGTTTGTTTCTGCAGTGAACAGAATAACTGAAGTGGTTCTGATGCTCGGGTTCTGTTTCAGGACCAGTACCTGTTCATTTTCACGGCTGTGACCCGGATGCTGGAGCGGTTCCTGCAGGTGGACCAGCAGCTCTACTGTAACCAGCAGGTAAATCATGTTTCTGCTGCTGAACAAACCAGGGTGCCTGTGATTGGCTGAGGCAACAGGAAGTCGTACCAGAGCTGCTGCAGAAACAGGAAGTGGTCACGATTCTGACTTCCTGTATGTAAATCCCAGCTGGCAGCAGGTTGGCAGCGTTCAGAGTTTGAAGCACAGGTGAGTCAGCGAGTTGTGACAGCTGACAGCTGAAAGCAGGTAAATGTTTCAGCTGATTTCAGCTCTTTCTTACACTTTGCTTCATGTTTGTAGCTAAAAAACTTCAGTTCCTCTTTCTGTTCTGATGTTCTGCTGGATCGGGTCACAAACGTGATGTTAGTGCGGTGCTTGAACTGCTTCACCTCGGGGGTCCTGTGTGTGGGGGGCGGGCTCTGGACTCTGCCTGCTGTCACCTCTCTGGCCAGCAGGGGTCCGGCTGGGTGGTCCCAGGATCCTGTCTCTGCTTTGTGTCGGTGATCTGGTTCTGTTGGTTTCATCGGGCAGGGACCCCCAGCTGAGACCATGGTCCTGAGTCAGGCCGGCCCCCCTGCCTCAGCTGGAGGTTCAGGTTCTGATGAAGTTCTGCAGATGTTTGGGTCTGTCTGAGCAGAACCTTCCTACAGCTGTGATGGTTCTGTTTCCAGGTGCAGAAACCCGAGAAGAGAACCTCAGCTTCCTCCATCAACAGGTACTGTGTGTGTGTGTGTGTGTGTGTGTGTGTGTGTGTGTGTGTGTGTGTGTGTGTGTGTGTGTGTGT
>NW_013953233.1:194922-196332 GCF_001266775.1 Austrofundulus limnaeus
TGCATGTCTTCATATCCTCATATCTTCATGTCCTCATGTCCTCATGTCTTCATGTCTTCATGTCCTCATGTCCTCATATCTTCATGTCCTCATATCTTCATGTCCTCATGTCCTCATATCTTCATGTCCTCATATCTTCATGTCCTCATGTCCTCATATCTTCATGTCCTCATATCTTCATGTCCTCATATCTTCTTGTCCTCATATCTTCATGTCCTCTTGTCTTCATGTCCTCATGTCTTCATGTCCTCATATCTTCATGTCCTCTTGTCTTCATGTCCTCATATCTTCATGTCCGCATGTCTTCAAGTCCTCATGTCTACATGTCCTCATATCTTCATGTCTTCATGTCTTCATGTCCTCATTTCTTCATGTCCTCATGTCTTCAAGTCCTCATGTCTTCATGTCCTCATATCTTCATGTCCTCATGTCCTCATATCTTCATGTCCTCTTGTCTTCATGTCCTCATATCTTCATGTCTTCATTTCTTGACATTTAAAATGATTAATATCATTCAAATCATTTCATATCATTTTAATAATTATTAAAAGAATTATGACATATAAAACTTGTTTCTGTCTGTGGTTAGATCAGATTGGAGATGATGTCAGGAAACTAACAAGAACAGAAATGAGGAAGCAGCTGAAAGAGGAACCTGAAAATAAACTGGGTTCCTGTTTGAAAAACTGTGTTGTGTTGTGTTGTGTTGTCAGATCGTCACAGAACTCGGACATGAATGAAACCTACGCTGTTGTCAACAAACCCAGAAAGACCCAACCTCTCCCATCAGAACCCACCTACACTGCAGTGGCCACGCCCAGCAGTGGCTGCAGGTAACACACCTTCAGGACCACTGAGGGGACTAACATCAGATCAGAAGGTTCTGTTGGTAACCAGGTTCTGGTTCTGCTCCCAGCATGCCCTCCTCTTCTCATCACTATGACAACGACTGCACCGTCCCTGCAGCTCCCATCTACAGCACCGTCAAACCCAGAACCAGACCCCTGACCCTGCAACACCCAAACACCCCCATCTATGACATCACATCACCAACCAACCTGAGCATGGGCTCAGACTATCACCTGGTGTCAGGTACGGAATATAACCTGGTGTCAGGTACAGTCTATCACCTGGTGTCAGGTACAGACTACCACCTGGTGTCAGGTACAGACTATCACCTTAACCTGGTGTCAGGTACAGACTATCACCTGGTGTCAGGTACAGACTATCACCTGGTGTCAGGTACAGACTATCACCTGGTGTCAGGTACAGTCTATCACCTGGTGTCAGGTACAGACTATCACCTGGTGTCAGGTACAGTCTATCACCTGGTGTCAGGTACAGTCTATCACCTGGTGTCAGGTACAGACTATCACCTGGTGTCAGGTACAGTCTATCACCTGGTGTCGG
>NW_013953233.1:199712-200193 GCF_001266775.1 Austrofundulus limnaeus
AGGGGGCAGCAGAGCATCACAACAGTGACGTCTGGCTGATGGGTCCAACATTTACAGAGGAACGAGATAACACACACACACACACACACACACACACACACACACACACACACACACACACACACACACACACACACACACACACACACACAGTCTAGTACAACTATCTTCATGGGCACTGACTTCCATTAGTTTCTACAGCCTAACCCTGCCCTGACCCCTGACCCACCACCAGTATTTCCCTCCATGGGGACAAGACCTAGGTCCCCATAAGCAACAGTTGGTCCCCCTGTAGGTGTGTACGCTAAAGATGGTCCCCAGAGAGTAGGGAATACCTGCTCACTCACACACCACAGGAGTGAAGGAGACAAGGACAGAGGAAGAAGGAGACAAGGACAGAGGAAGAAGGAGACAAGGACAGAGGAAGAAGGAGACAAGGACAGAGGAAGAAGGAGACAAGGACAGAGGAAGAAGGAGACAA
>NW_013953233.1:200203-202796 GCF_001266775.1 Austrofundulus limnaeus
GATGAAGAGGATGGGGTGATGAAGAGGATGAGGTGATGAAGAGGATGGGGTGATGAAGAGGATGAGGTGATGAAGAGGATGGGGTGATGAAGAGGATGAGGTGATGAAGAGGATGGGGTGATGAAGAGGATGAGGTGATGAAGAGGATGGGGTGATGAAGAGGATGAGGTGATGAAGAGGATGGGGTGATGAAGAGGATGAGGTGATGAAGAGGATGGGGTGATGAAGAGGATGAGGTGATGAAGAGGATGGGGTGATGAAGAGGATGAGGTGATGAAGAGGATGGGGTGATGAAGAGGATGAGGTGATGAAGAGGATGGGGTGATGAAGGACTGAGTGATGAAACTCGGAGGAGCCCGCCTGCCTTGTTGCTAGGCAACAGAGCAGCTCCTCTTTGAAGTTTCTCTCATTGTTTTTTTTCTCTCTGACAATCAGGTCACAGTCGGCAGTAACCATGGCAACCGCTTCAGAACCACGCCTGCCTGCCAGCTCAGAGGAGGGTGATCTGGTCTGGTCCAGCCCAGTCCAGGGTCCCAACATCAACCAAATGCATGATGAGCTGATGATCACACCTCTGATCCAGATCTAATCCTGGACTCTGTGGCCCTCTCTCTAGGTCCACGTCCTCCAGGGCCACAAGGAGCAACAAGGTCCTGAGGAGAGGTCCTAAGGTCCTGAGGAGAGGTCCTGAGGAGTCGTTGGCGAGCGTCTGGTGGCCGGGTCTCTACCCATGGGACCTGGCCGGGCTCAGCCTGAATGAGCCACATGTGTTTGCCTTCCTGTGGGCCCACCACCTGCAGGAGGGGCCACACGAGTCGGGTGCATGATGCCATGGGCAGTAGCCAAAGGTAGGGACCGTGGCGCTCTGACCCTGGTCTTCCAAAACTGGCTCGTGGGACCTGGAATGTCACCTCTCTGGTGGGGAAGGAGCCTGAGGTTAAGAGGTACCGGCTAGATATAGTTGGACTCACCTCAACGCACAGCATGGGCTTTGGAACCGATCTCCCTGAGAGGGGCTGGACTTTATTCTACTCTGGAGTTGCCCATGGTGAGAGGTGCCAAGCTGGTGTGGGTGAATTTTTGGACCCCCAACTTGGTGCCTGTGTTGGAGTTTACCCTGGTAGATAAGAGGGTGGTTTCCCTGCGCCTTCAGGTGGGGGGACAGGCTCTGACAATCATTTGTGCTTATGCACCAAATGATTGTTCAGAGTACTCAGCCTTCTTGGAGTCCTTAGCAGGGATGCTGGAAGGTGCTCCAGCTGAGGATTCCTTTGTTCTGCTGGGGGACTTCAATGCCCACGTGGGTAATGACAGTGTGACCTGGAGAGGCATGATTGAGAGGAACGGCCTCTCCAATCTGGACTCGAGCAGTGTTCTTTTGTTGGACTTCTGTGCTMGTCACAGTTTGTCCATCACAAACAACATGTTCKAACATAACGGTGTCCATAAGTGCACGTGGCATCAGGACACCCTAGGTGATCGATGATTGACTTTGTAATCGTGTCATCTAATCTGTGGCCACATGTTTTGGACACTCGGGTGAAGAGAGGAGCTGAGCTGTCAACTGATCACCACCTGGTAGTGAATTGGATCAGGTGGCAGGGGAAGATGCCAGACAGACCCAGTAGACCCAAGCGTGTAGTGAGGATTTGCTGGGAACGCTTCGCAGAAGAACTCGTCAGAAAGACCTTTAACTCACACCTCCATGAGAACTTCAACCTCATCCCAGCCAAGGCGGGGGACATTGAGTCAGAGTAGGTCATGTTTTGTGCCTCAAATGTCGAGGCGGCTGCGAAAAACTGTGGCCGTAAGGTTGTCGGTGCTTCTCATGGTGGCCATCATCGAACTTGGTGGTGGATACCCTGGGTAAGGGAGGCTGTCAAGCTGAAAGAGTCCTTTCTGGCCTTGTTGGCTGGTAGGACTCCAGAGGCAGCTGAGGAGTCTCGACAGGCCAAGTGGGCCGCAGCCCTGGCCATTGCTCAGACGGTATCATACAATCGTCAGCCTGATGTACAGAGAGTGAAAATGAGAACTTCTTATTAAAAGAACCAACTCAGCAGAAATATTTAACTTTAATTAAAAGAATTAAAGTTAAATATTTCTGCTGAGTTGACGTTTTGTTCCTGATCTCTCAGCAGTTTTCAGTGTTTTATTGATGCTTCATGTAAACATCAGGCTGAGGTGACAGGAAGTGATGTTTTCTTTAGAAACACAGAAATGACATCACTTTATAATAAAATGTTTTAATGTTTTCCTTCAGCAGCTCCGTGTCTCAACTCGTCTCTGCTGCTGCGTCACACAACCACAAACACAAACAGATGTTCTAAAAATAACAAGAACCGCAGAGACGACCAGAACCAACCGGGCCCAGATAGTCCTGGAAGTCCACGAAGACCAGGTTCCACCAGCTGCTCAGAGTCCAGATGTGTTCAGGACACGAACAGAACCACAACTACACACAGGAACTCTGGCTGCTGGTTGTTTCACAACAACTTAAAAAGATCAGCTTCAGTTAACGAGTGTGTGTGTGTGTGTGTGTGTGTGTGTGTGTGTGTGTGTGTGTGTGTGTGTGTGTGTGTGTGTGTGTGTGTGT
>NW_013953233.1:204947-208919 GCF_001266775.1 Austrofundulus limnaeus
ATCTGTAACATGTGTCCATGCAGGACACAATCTGTAACATGTGTCCATGCAGGACACAATCTGTAACATGTGTCCATGCAGGACACAATCTGTAACATGTGTCCATGCAGGACACAACCTGTAACATGTGTCCATGCAGGACACAACCTGTAACATGTGTCCATGCAGGACACAATCTGTAACATGTCCTGCATGGACACAGGGTTCTGGTTCTGATAAGGTTCTGTTCCTGTGTGTAAATAGTCCCTTCAGACAGGATGATGGTCTCATTAGTTGTTATCAGTTATTTAATTTCTGTTAGTTTATCAATTCAAAGCTTGTTTTAATGATTTATTTAGATTAAATTACTGGTTTTGTTAATGTTTTTGGACATAAAGACAGTGTTTGCTTTGCTCTGAATCTTCTTCTCTTGTTCTGAAGCCTGTTCTTGCTGTCAGCACCACCTTCAGGCTTCATTGTATYAATGTTTGTGATGTTTGTGTGTGGTGTGGTAGGGTCAGGGTCAGGGTTAGAGGAACCCGTCAGGCTGTTAAAACATGGACACAGTTTGTTCAGAGGTATCTGTGGAGTGAACGTTGATGTTTGTGAACCTGGTTGGTCAGAACCCATCCTGGTGAGCCATGCTAGCTCTGTGGGTGTGCAGCACTTTGATACCTCAGGGAATGACTTCATCTCTTTTATTTCTGTCTTTCCCCCTCAGCCTCCTCTCTTTCTCTCTCTGCTTATTGACCGAGTTTTAGAAGAGAATCCATAAAGATTGTCCCGACGGATGTGTTTCAGCCTGACGTCACACACGTGGACTCAGAGTGAAGCTGTGGACTCTGACTCTCTGACTGGTTGTAGATATGAGCCACACCCAGTTTAGAGCAGAGCGATCACACATCAACGGTGTTTACATTATTATTTGTATTAATATCTATAATAGAGTGTCTCAGGAGGTTTGAAAGGTGCATCGATGGTTCAGCTTCAGATGGAGCATGTGGAGGCCTTGAGTCCATGTTTGAATAAGAACTGATCTTAGAACAGGAGAACCAGGAGGAGGAAGATCTCTGCGCCTCACTTTCATCTCCTCTGGATTCTGTTTCCTGGAGTTTCCTCACCCCAAAGCCTCCAAGAGCCACTTCCTGTACAAACAGATCCAGATCTTCAGAGTCCTGATTCTGAATCTGACAGTGACCAGCTCCAGACTAATCTGGAGACCTCCAAGGTCTTTAATTGTTAATAAAGAACATTGATGTTCAGGTTGTTCAGGATGTGGTTCCATCAACATTTTTGCAGAACATGTTCTAGTATTTAAATGAAAATCAAGAGCAGAGGCTTGTTTCTACTGGTTCCACTTGTAATTCTGTTCTGATAATTGTTGAACGGGTCTTCAGGAACCAGGAGTGCAGTCTGCTCAGCTCCTTCAGACAGACATGGACCCCGAGGGAGGAAGATGAGGAGGAGGAAGGGCAGTGAAGAGTGAACCAGTGASGGGGTGCAGTCAGTCTTATTAGATCTGCCCATCCCCCACTCCTCTCAGCAGACAATGGTGAGACCACCAACTGATGGTTTTCAGCTCCGGGGCTCAGGGGAGCAAACAGACTAAAGACTGGATTCATTTAAAAAGAACCAAGGGTCCAAAATGAATCATTATTATTAATTTACAGAAGAAGAAACTAAAAATAACAGGACTGACCTCTGACCTCTGACCTCCGCTGCCTGCCCTGCAGCTCACACAGTAAACCACGTGGTTCACCTGACACCACAGGGATCTGTCCTCCAAGGACTGAGTCTGGAAGACTACAGAAACAACAGAAAATCAACAAATAAACAACACACACAAGGAAATGGGAGTTTGTGTCTGACCTGCGCCTGGATGTAGAAAATATAAAAAATAAGGAGAATCAAGCAAATAAAAAGATTTGGTTATAAAACTTATAAAGTTAACAGACACTGCCTGGTCACACTCTAATATCTGTGTTTACGACACACAGTCTCTGTGGCGTTGTTTGATAAACTTCTTCATTTTACCAGATTTATTTATTCCAGTGTCGCATTAATTCTTCACCAACATCTTTCATTGATGATGATGATGGTGGACTCTGAMCTTCTCCAGCACATCTCAAAGGTTCTCACTGGACTCTGTGGAGCCAGTCCATGTGTGAAAATGTCTCGTCCTCCCTGAGCCACTCTTTCACAATAAGAGCCCCAAGAATCCTGACATTGTCCTCTTGAAATATGTCTGTGTCWTCAGGTAAGAAACAATCCTCTGATGGAATCACCTGAACGTTCAGTATATTCAGGTACTCAACTGACCTCATTCTGTGAGCTGAACCTGGACCTGACCACCTGCAGACCCCACATCATAGACCTGACCACCTGTAGACCCCACATCATAGACCTGACCACCTGTAGAGAACCCACATCATAGACCTGACCACCTGCAGACCTCACATCATAGACCTGACCACCTGTAGACCCCACATCATTGCACTTAAAGGGTCAATATTCAGTGTTTCTCAGGCATATATTTAAATACTATACCATAATAAAGTATCTATGTCACCTTTAGCTGTTATTAAAATGCTGTTTTTTTGTTTAAATAGAAAATAAACTTATCTTCTCATCACTTCCTCTTCTAAACGCCTTGAAATTGGCCTCTGTCTCTTTAAGAACCACCTTCTGCTTCTGTCCCGTCCCGTCACTGTGACCTRTCGTGGGCTTTGGGCATGTTTTTTTATGAGATTATAACATTATAACATGATATAAAACTCAAAAAARTAGATTTTACATGTATTGCCCCTTTAATTAAATCCAGGAGGACACGTAATTTTGGCCGAGCAGTTTAAGATCACATTATAAGTTCAACATTGTCAGTAAAATCAGTAAAAATCCTCCATCTTAACCTGCGATTGAATAAAAAGTGTTAAATATGTWKAAACTCTGACAGATGGTTCTGACATGGAGTCTGAGCTGTGGATGAGTTTAAAACTAGTTTTCTCTGCAGTGGCTTTAATGTTTAGACCCTGAACACTTCCTGCTTCCTCTTCATCACAGAGGAAACCATGTTTTTTAAATTTGTCCACATTAGTGAGGAGAGGGAGAGAGGCAGCAGCAGCTGGAGGAAACCTGAGTGTTTGGTGCTAACAGGCAGAAACTGCTGCAGTGAAAGCAGTGCAGGTGTTGAGTTTCAGCTAATGCGTTTGTGAATGACACCGAGAGGCAGACAGATTGAATGAAGCTCAATGGGTCCATTAACAGACACTAATGTGTCGACAGAACGAGGTTTCCACCAAAACGCTCCAATCTCAAGGTCTTCACCAAAATAAAACTCAGGACAAAACTCTGTGATGAAATAAAGAGGCTAAAAATGAATCACATATTTAAAAATGTTTGCAATAAGACTGATGTCTTTTATAGATGAAAAGAATCWGAAAAGTCCTTGAGATTCATGTGTTTCTGTTTTTATTAAACAGTTTTCTTTAGAAGAAAGAAAACTTACACTTTTATTGGAAACTTATTTAGATTGATGGAGTTTTTTGAATAAATACAAAATATTAAAGTTCGGACATTAAACTGTAAAAAGTATAAATCAAATTATGTTATCCTGCTTTTAAAGGATCCATGATTAGTTGTAACATTAGACTTTATTTAATAAACATATATTTTAACTGTAAAATAAAGACTAAAAATACTGTAGGATGTTCAGTTTTTATCAGTTTTAAACTAGGAGTTTAAAATATATTTTAACACAGACGGAGCCATTTTATTTCCACACAAAGCATTCTGGGTAAATGATGACGTGGATAGGTCCTCGGTGCGAGGCTGCTAGCGAGCTATATCCACCCTGAAGGTTAATCTTGGACAATATCAACAAGAAAAAAATAAGTAGGTCCTCTGGATGGACCTACTGATGTCTGGTGCTTAGAGCTGCTTCATGGAAGAAGAACCTCAGATTAGCCTGTTAGCCTTTGCGCTAGCACTGACACT
>NW_013953233.1:210060-210829 GCF_001266775.1 Austrofundulus limnaeus
GTGTGTGTGTGTGTGTGTGTGTGTGTGTGTGTGTGTGTGTGTGTGTGTGTGTAGAAGCATCAGGTTTCCAACAGAATTCAACCAGCTGAGCAAGATAAATAGTGAAAATAAAAAACCCAAACAGAAATGTAAAGGCCCTAAATCCATTTACAACAGAATGTCTGAATGTTTAGGCCTGCTTTAGATCTGATTTTGTGCTGGTTTTGACCTGGTTTTGACCTGGCTTYAACCTTGCATTGAACTGGTTTTGACCTGATTTAGTTCTGGTTTTGGCCTTGTGTTGAACTGGTTTTGATCTGGTTTTGTCCTTGTGTTTAACTGTTTCTGATCTGGTTTTGAGCAGGTTTTGACCTGTTTTTTCCCTTGTTTTGACCTGGTTTAGTCCTGGTTTTGATCTGGTTTTGTCCTTGTGTTGAACTTGTTCTGATCTGGTTTTGAGCAGGTTTTGACCTGATTTAGTCCTGGTTTTGATCTGGTTTTGTCCTTGTGTTGAACTTGTTCTGATCTGGTTTTGAGCAGGTTTTGACCTGATTTAGTCCTGGTTTTGATCTGGTTTTGTCCTTGTGTTGAACTTGTTCTGATCTGGTTTTGAGCAGGTTTTGACCTGATTTAGTCCTGGTTTTGATCTGGTTTTGTCCTTGTGTTGAACTTGTTCTGATCTGGTTTTGAGCAGGTTTTGACCTGATTTAGTCCTGGTTTTGATCTGGTTTTGTCCTTGTGTTGAACTTGTTCTGATCTGGTTTTGAGCAGGTTTTGACCTGATTTAGTC
>NW_013953233.1:211763-213307 GCF_001266775.1 Austrofundulus limnaeus
TCATTTCTGTTCTTGAAATACCTTTGAATGGGTTTCTTGAAAAACCTTTGGACTGGTTTCTTGAAATACCTTTGAATGGGTTTCTTGAAAAACCTTTGGACTGGTTTCTTGAAATACCTTTGAATGGGTTTCTTGAAAAACCTTTGGACTGGTTTCTTGAAATACCTTTGGACTGGTTTCTTGGTCTACCTTTGGACTGGTTTCTTGGTCTACCTTTGGACAAGTTTCTTGATCTACCTTTGGACAAGTTTCTTGATCTACCTTTGGACTGGATTCTTGGTCTACCTTTGGACAAGTTTCTTGATATATCTTTGGGCTGGTTTCTTGTAATACCTTTGGACAGGTTTCTTGGTCTATCTTTGGACTGATTTCTTGGTCTACCTTTGGGCTGGTTTCTTGGTCTACNTTTAGTCCTGGTTTTGATCTGGTTTTGTCCTTGTGTTGAACTTGTTCTGATCTGGTTTTGAGCAGGTTTTGACCTGATTTAGTCCTGGTTTTGATCTGGTTTTGTCCTTGTGTTGAACTGGTTCTGATCTGGTTTTGAGCAGGTTTTGACCTGGCTTCAACCTTGTATTGAATTGGTTTTGACCTGGTTTAGTCCTAGTTTTGACCTGTTTTTTTCCTTGTTTTGAACTTGTTCTGATCTGGATTTGAGCAGGTTTTGACCTGGTTTAGTTCTGGTTTTGACCTGGCTTTGGCCTTGTATTGAACTGGTTTTGACCTGGTTTTGGCCTAGTTTCAAACAGATTTTGGCCTGACTTGGATCTAATTTTGACCTGGTTTTAGCCAGGTTAGGCCTGATTAAGCCTTGTCTAAATGTCTGAATGTTGGGTTCTGTGCAGCAGATTCTGGTTCGGGTGGGTTCAGTTTCAGGACTCCTTAAATGTAAGTCAGTCATAGAAACCAGCAGAATGACATCTGAAGAATAAAAGCCTTTTTTTGTCTGGATGTTCTGACTTTTTGTATTGAATCCTGTTCGGACAGCAGCTGCAGTCCTTTACAGCAACATTTCATGAAGAGTATGTGCTGGACCTGTGATCCTGTGAGGTTCAGTTTTCTGTCAGCATTCACAAACAAACTCCAGTGTTTCAGCCTCTTCTGTACTTTTTCAGCATCCGTAAATCGAACTTCATTCAGAAATTCTGAGATTCGGTTTATCGATGTTTTTGTCTCCATTCTGTCTGTTTTACACTGAAACACTCCAAATATCTGCCAGATGGACTGAGAGTCTGTGAGCGAGCAGACAAAGGTCACATGTCAGAGAATGTGTGTGTGTGTGTGTGTGTGAGAGCTCACATCATGACGCAGTGTTCAGAACAAAGCAGGTGTCGATGGTTTCAGTCTCAGCTGGGAGCTACAACTCAGAGGTCAAGGGTCACTTTCTCCATTGCTTCATTACCAGATTTCTCCTTGTTTTTCATTTCTGGTTTTTGTGATTGTTTTGGACTGGTTTCTTGAAATACCTTTGAATGGGTTTCTTGAAAAACCTTTGGACTGGTTTCTTGAAATACCTTTGAATGGGTTTCTTGAAAAACCTTTGGACT
>NW_013953233.1:214307-215320 GCF_001266775.1 Austrofundulus limnaeus
TGTAACATCAGGCTAAAGTCAAGCTAACATCAGTGTAACATCAGGCTAAAGTAAAGCTAACATCAGTGTAACATCAGGCTAAAGTAAAGCTAACATCAGTGTAACATCAGGCTAAAGTAAAGCTAACATCAGTGTAACATCTACTGTCCTGTTGTGTGTTTCAGATCCGTGTGGATGGGGTTCTGCCACCAGCCCAGAATGCTTTGCTGTATGAGACGGTGACAGTGGTGGAGGGAAAGCCCATCCTCAGAGACATGGTGTTTAGTCCAGATAATCAGTTCATTTACCTGCTCAGTGACAAACAGGTAAGAACACCTGCTGTAGTCTGACAGCACTCATCCAAACCCACACATATGAATATTTTAATGGTTAAAACAAACAATTATTAAAACTATTAATTATTTTTTTCCTAAATTGTTAACATTTCAGGAGTTTCTTCCTGTTGTGAATCATAATGTTTTAGATCTTAACCAGCTGATTTTTGATCATTTTTAATTTTTGGAACAAAAGATTCTCAACAAAAGATACAGAATTTGTTTCTATTTTTATTAAAATTGAGTTGATCTCAGTCTTAAAGCATCCCATAAAAATAATTAAACATGTCAGAAATGTTTAAAGGTTGTTTCACTTGAGCTGATCTAAATCCTTTAATGATTTAAATGTTGGAGTCTGTGAGAGAATGAAAAGTGCACAGTCAACTTGTTTGAAGCGTCTGAACCGAGGAAACTGATGATGAGGTCAGACTGAGGTGACTGAGTGACACAATGACTGTATTCATGAGTGAACGAATGAATGGAAAACACAGATTCCTCTGTTTACTGTCCCACTGCTGCAAGGCCTTCTGGGTAATACGAGAAACACTCCTCAGTCTAATTCAATCTGTCTAATGTCTCCAAACCAGTCTAATCCATGAGGTTTAACCAGTCTAAACCCAATTTATAACCAGTCTAATCCATGAGGTTTAACCAGTCTAAACCCAGTTTAAATCAGTCTAATCCATGAGGTTTAACCAG
>NW_013953233.1:215393-215934 GCF_001266775.1 Austrofundulus limnaeus
CTCTCTCTCTCTTTATTCCCCTCTTTCACATGCTCTCTCTCTCTCTCTCTCTCTCTCTCTCTCTCTCTCTCCTCTGGTGGTGTTGTTTCTGGGTCAGGTGGGGGAGGGGATGCTGGAGATTTGGGGGAATCTTATTTTAGTCGCTCCACATTTTTACACCGTTGGTCTCTTCATCAGCTCTCCATTGTATTTACCATCCTCCTCTTCCTCCTCTTCATCCTTGTGGTTCTTCCTCTCCGGTGAATCTAATCCTGTTACTGACGCTGGTGTCTGTAAAATGTTGTGTTTTAATAAGAAGTGAGACTTGCTCACTGCTGTGCAGCAACTGTTACAGCTTCATGTTTCCAGAGGAAGTTGTTGATGAAGATGAAGATCTGTTTGATCTTCAGATTGATTGTGATTGAACAGATTAAAGTGTGGTTAAAATGGAGTGATTACATGGTGTAAATCTGGGACATGAAACTGTAACAAGCTTTACTTAAAAAAAACTGTAAATTTCCTCTGAAAATTTCTGCTGTCAACAGATTACATCAAACATTAT
>NW_013953233.1:217820-218414 GCF_001266775.1 Austrofundulus limnaeus
AAAGTATATAAAGTATATAAAGTATGTAGTAAATTATATGACAGTGATCATCACACAGTGCGGCTCTAATTCCTCACTTCACCATGGATGTCACAGTTTCCTGTCTCCAAACGAGCGTACTCAAGTTTTATAAATGCCACCCTGGAGCTCATTGCGCAGTCTGACCTTCAGGGTGAAGATTGACCTTTGACTCCTCCCACATTGCTGCTTCTCAGAGGGCACTGCTAGTCTCTTTCCACCTTGGTGTTGTGTTGCCATGGTAACACAACACCTGTAGCTGCAGGTAGAGGAGGTCCCACTGATCCAGATCAGGAGGTTCTGGTCCTGATCCTCTGAGGTCCTGAGGAACCAGCAGGACAGAACCTGACCTGAAGATCAGGATGAATAAAGAGCTGTAACAGACTCTTCCTCAGTGGTCTGTGTGGACCTTCATCCTCCTCTTCCTCCTCAAATAAACAAGTTCAGCTTCAGCTGCTTCACTGTGTTTCCTTCAGCTTTTTATTGGACTGAAGCTAAAATAAACAGCCGAACTTTAGCTGCTCCTCTCCAGGCTTTTAACAAAACATGACATCCTGATGAAGAGCGGCCCCCAGC
>NW_013953233.1:219265-219682 GCF_001266775.1 Austrofundulus limnaeus
GTCTAATCCATGAGGTTTAACCAGTCTAAACCCAATTTAAACCAGTCTAATCCATGAGGTTTAACCAGTTTAAACCAGTCTAATCCATGAGGTTTAACCAGTCTAAACCCAATTTAAACCAGTCTAATCCATGAGGTTTAACCAGGCTAAACCCAATTTAAACCAGTCTAATCCATGAGGTTTAACCAGTTTAAACCAGTCTAATCCATGAGGTTTAACCAGTCTAAACCCAATTTAAACCAGTCTAATCCATGAGGTTTAACCAGTCTAAAGCCAATTTAAACCAGTCTAATCCATGAGGTTTAACCAGTCTAAACCCAATTTAAACCAGTCTAATCCATGAGGTTTAACCAGTCTAAAGCCAATTTAAACCAGTCTAATCCATGAGGTTTAACCAGTCTAAAGCCAATTTAAACC
>NW_013953233.1:220638-221149 GCF_001266775.1 Austrofundulus limnaeus
GTGTGTGTGTGTGTGTGTGTGTGTGTGTGTGTTCAGGTGACAAAGCTGCCGGTGGAGAGCTGTGAGCAGTACAGCAGCTGTTCTGACTGTCTGGGCTCAGGAGACCCTCACTGTGGATGGTGTGTCCTCTTCAACAAGTAAGACCCTCTGCCTCCTCACTTCCTGTTCACTGATGAACCAGGTGTTTCAGGTGTAGCAGACCGTTAACACGCAGGGTCTGACCACGCAGTTCATCGAGGGGGGTCTGGGGGTCCTCCACAACAGAGACTAACCTGTCCCACACAAACTGAGTCTGTTTACAGCCTAAAATTCTCCACTTTTAACCTTCTGATGACCTTTGACCTTCAGGTGTTCCAGACAGGAAGCATGTGACAAGTGGGAGGAGCCTCAGCATTTCAACACACACCTGGATCAGTGTGTTTACATCTTTGTTACCCCGAGCAACATGTCTGTCACTTCTCCACCCACACAGGTACACACACACACACACACACACACACACACACACACA
>NW_013953233.1:222149-222607 GCF_001266775.1 Austrofundulus limnaeus
TCAGCTCCTCTCCTGTCTCCTCAGCTCCTCCTGTCTCCTCAGCTCCTCTCCTGTCTCCTCAGCTCCTCTCCTGTCTCCTCAGCTCCTCTCCTGTCTCCTCAGCTCCTCTCCTGTCTCCTCAGCTCCTCTCCTGTATCCTCAGCTCCTCTGCAGAGTGTTAGCAGGTCATGTGACAGAGTTGTGACCAATCAGAGTGTGTGTTTGTCCCTCAGGTGTACTTCCTGTGTGAACAGCACCTTTCCGTGTCACTGGTGTAAATATCGTCACATGTGCACCAACAACATGTTGGACTGCGCCTTCCAGGAGGGGCGTGTCAGCAACATGGAGGTACGTCCTGCAGGTCCACTGCTGTGTACTACAGTGTACTGTGTACTACACTATACTGTGTCCTTCAGTGTACTGTGTACTACAGTGTACTGTGCACTACACCATACTGTGTCCTTCAGTGTACTGTGTAC
>NW_013953234.1:0-349 GCF_001266775.1 Austrofundulus limnaeus
CATTCAATATATTCAAACTTTCATTCCATATATTCAGAGTTCAGTCAATATATTCAAAGTTTCATTCAATATATTCAGAGTTCATTCAATATATTCAGAGTTCATTCAATATATTCAGGGTTCTTTCCATATATTCAAAGTTCATTCAATATATTCAGGGTTCATTCAATATATTCAGACTTCATTCAATATATTCAGAGTTTCATTCAATATATTCAGAGTTCTGACAATATATTCAGGGTTCTTTCCATATATTCAAGGTTCATTCAATATATTCAAGGTTCATTCAATATATTCAGAGTTCTGACAATATATATAATAATAATTTCCTAAATGGCATGCCATATTA
>NW_013953234.1:2404-3379 GCF_001266775.1 Austrofundulus limnaeus
TGTTTTATCTTTTAAAACCAGGAAATCTAAACAAAATGTCTGGATCTCTGTGAATAAACTGAAACTTTGTTCAATGAGAGAAAAGTTTGGTTTTCTCTGTGTGTTTGTACAGAAACACACAATCATCAGAGCTGAGTTAGAGTTTAGAAGAAACATCTGCTGCAGGTTCAGTCTGTTGAACTTCAGCTCTTCTTCACATTCAGGCTCAGTGGTTCCATCAGTTCTGGGTGGGTCCAGGTCCACTCAGGTTCCAGAGGCAGACCCCAGCCCGCTCTGCTCCAGCTCAGCGATCACCATCATGTGTCTGAAGTCAGCAGGGCGGTGGTTGAAGGTCTCCAGCAGACCGTAGGTCTCACTGCGCCGCGTGCCGTAGAACAGCTGCACCTGATTGGCCAGACACTGAGCCTGCTGGACGGTCTGAAGACCAGACGGACCGTTACAGAACAATCACCCCGTTTGGACCATCTGGACCCAGTCCACCTGATCTCCCACTCACCATGAACCTGGGGTCCCTCTCGGCCGTCAGGAGGACCACGCCCTTCTGCTCCTTCAGGTCCGGGTAGTGGTAGAGGACCAGCTGACTCGGAGCGTTCTCCCCCAGCGTCTGAGTGGGAGAAAAACAGAAACACATCCCTGCAGACTGGACCTGGTCCAAACCAGACCGTGGTCTCTTTAACACCAAGTCCAGCAGAACCAGAAACCTGCTCCGAGTTCAGACGGCAGCTAAATATTAGCTTCTAGTCAGAGGAGGAGCAGGATCATAGAGATAAACTACACCAGAGTGAGCCCCAGTGTCCCACTGGTAACATCTGGGACCACATGGAGGACTAACATCTGGGACCACATGGAGGACTAACATCTGGGACCACATGGAGGACTGACGTCTGGAACCACATGGAGGACTAACGTCTGGGACCACATGGAGGACTAACATCTGGGACCACATGGAGGACTAACATCTGGGACCACATGGAG
>NW_013953234.1:4581-5259 GCF_001266775.1 Austrofundulus limnaeus
ACCACATGGAGGACTGACGTCTGGGACCACATGGAGGACTGACGTCTGGGACCACATGGAGGACTGACGTCTGGGACCACATGGAGGACTAGCGTCTGGGACCACATGGAGGACTAGCGTCTGGGACCACATGGAGGACTAGCGTCTGAGACCACATGGAGGACTAGCGTCTGGGACCACATGGAGGACTAGCGTCTGGGACAACATGGAGGACTAGCATCTGGGACCACATGGAGGACTAACATCTGGGACCACATGGAGGACTAACATCTGGGACCACATGGAGGACTAGCATCTGGGACCACATGGAGGACTAGCATCTGGGACCACATGGAGGACTGACGTCTGGGAACACGTGGAGGACTAACATCTGGGACCACGTGGAGGACTAACGTCTGGGACCACGTGGAGGACTAACGTCTGGGACCACGTGGAGGACTAGCATCTGGGACCACATGGAGGACTAACGTCTGGGACCACGTGGAGGACTGACGTCTGGGACCACATGGAGGACTAACATCTGGGACTACATGGAGGACTAACGTCTGGGACCACGTGGAGGACTAACGTCTGGGACCACCTGGAGGACTAGCATCTGGGACCACGTGGAGGACTAACATCTGGGACCACGTGGAGGACTAACATCTGGGACCACGTGGAGGACTAACATCTGGGACC
>NW_013953234.1:6259-6858 GCF_001266775.1 Austrofundulus limnaeus
TGGGACCACGTGGAGGACTAACGTCTGGGACCACGTGGAGGACTAACGTCTGGGACCACGTGGAGGACTAACGTCTGGGACCACGTGGAGGACTGACGTCTGGGACCACGTGGAAGACTAACGTCTGGGACCACGTGGAAGACTAACGTCTGGGACCACGTGGAGGACTAACGTCTGGGACCACATGGAGGACTAACATCTGGGACCACGTGGAGGACTAACATCTGGGACCACGTGGAGGACTAACGTCTGGGACCACGTGGAGGACTAACGTCTGGGACCACGTGGAGGACTAACGTCTGGGACCACGTGGAGGACTAACGTCTGGGACCACGTGGAGGACTAACGTCTGGGACCACGTGGAGGACTAACGTCTGGGACCACGTGGAGGACTAACGTCTGGGACCACGTGGAGGACTAACGTCTGGGACCACGTGGAGGACTAACGTCTGGGACCACGTGGAGGACTAACGTCTGGGACCACGTGGAGGACTAACGTCTGGGACCACGTGGAGGACTAACAACTGGGACCACGTGGAGGACTAACAACTGGGACCACGTGGAGGACTAACAACTGGGACCACGTGGAGGACTAACAA
>NW_013953234.1:7581-8230 GCF_001266775.1 Austrofundulus limnaeus
ATCATCATCATCATCATCATCATCATCATCAGAGCAGAAGCCGGTTTTACATTAACAAGATGTATTTATGGCTGAACGAACGTCCACGTCTTTTTTATCATCTCTGTGTGTAACAGTACATAAAATACTTTTTTTTCTCCGACAATTGGGTGTGAAAAACTACTTTTCGGATATTTTGAGGATTTATTCTCTCTATACGTGTTTTAAAACGCATCAGGAAAACTCGGCGGGCTCAAACGATGAATGGAGGCGGGACGCTCACCTGGACGTTTATCAGGGAGGTGAAGTGGAGCTCGGATCCGGACCACTGACCCACGAAGAACTCGTAGCCCTCCTTCTGAGGCAGAGCGTAAAGGAACTGAGGAGAAACACACAGACGGGTTCAGGTCTGAGGGTCTCAGGTTCAGGTCTGAGGGTCAGGACAAGCAGGGGTCTCACCATGGGGCAGGACTTGGACCTGCTGGACATCACATCGTAGGTGTCTGACTGCAAACATGACAGACAGCAGATGAACATGACTTCATACAGAGAGAAGCATTTTAAACAACAACAAACAGGAAATATAAGAAACAACAACAAACAGGAAATATAAGAAACAACAACAAACAGGAAATATAAGAAACAACAACAAACAGGAAATATAAGAAAC
>NW_013953234.1:10150-11660 GCF_001266775.1 Austrofundulus limnaeus
ATTGCAGTTTTGTGAAAAACACCAATTTCGATACGGCCGAAAAACCACCTCATCCTAGCGCAAAAACGTTTTCTCAAAAAACGTAATTTTTTCCGAAATTGACGTGTTTCCATTGAGCAAATTTATTTTTGAAATTCTAATTTGCACATTTTCATGGTCAATGGAAACACAACTTATGATTGTTTCCTTCTTTTTGGGGAAAGAAGAAAGTTTGTAAAATAATCTTTAACTTCCTGCAGGTTTATTTACGGCCTCTCTGGGATCTGAGCAGCTTTGACTCCTCACCTCTGAGATCTCCTCGCCCGTCTTGTCCTGGATCAGGTCCAGGTTCAGGATGGAACCGAGAGTCTGAATGAAGGACGGACGAACACGGACTTTTAATAAATAAATTGTTAAAGCTGACAGAAACAGAGCTGTTTGGGTGTTTTCTCTGCGRCGTGGTTCGGCTCACCTTGTTCTTGGTGAAACCTGCAGAAGCTCCAGCAGCTGCAGACGTCTGGTCTCTGTTCTCCAACTGGAAACAACAGAAATCAGTTTTCAGTTCAAACTGAACGACACGTTAAACGTTTTGGAGCTCTGATCCTCCACCTGCTGCTCCATGAGCCGCACGAACTCCTCCTGCTTCGAGTTGCCCAGCACCTCCTTCCTGGCCTCATGCCGCTTCTCCAGGCGCTCCTTGTACTCCTGCGGTTTGGAGCTGAAAACGGTGAGGTCGAACATCAGTGACGCATCAAACAAACCGATCGGTTTCCTGCTGAACATCCTCACTCAGTGGTGACGAGACTTATTCTTATAATTAACATGATTTCTTTAACTACAGGTTTCTACTGAAGAATTATCTAACAAAGTAAGGTCAAACTTAAAAATATATAAAAGCATAAATATAATTATACAATTCCAAAACCACAATCCTGAAGTCTGAGATCATAAAATAAATTCGGCACAAAATTCAAGCTTATTGGTGAAATTTCTTCTGTTGTTTTCTATGTACATTTTTCATCAAGCGCTACTCACAGAGGAAAGATATATGAGTTAAAATAAATATGTTAATTTATATAATTTAATTAACGCCGAATTTATCAGCTGATAGTAAAACTTTAAATAAAATCTTCAGAAGAATCACAGACTTTAGTTTACATTGTAAAAAACGCGATAATTTCTAAAATGGGTGAATCTGTAAGGAGGATTCGGACGCTTGCTGCTGCTGGGTCAGACCTGCGCAGCTTCTGGATCTTGTCCTGGTACTTCCCGTAGAACGGGTTCTCCTCCAGATCCGGATCCTTCCGGACCGAGAAGGCTCGGAACTGCTCCGGGACCAGTCCGGGTATCAACGTCCTGATGCCGGCGGCCCTGACCGCGAACATGCCCCGGTACCGACATGACATCTGGAGCAACGCCGCCGACATCTTTCCATCGCTCCCGTCCCACATCTAAAACCGTCCGGCCCGGAACGACCTGTACATGTTTCTGGTTCCGGGACGTGACAACGACAAAAAAGTTTTATGTTAAG
>NW_013953234.1:13187-14506 GCF_001266775.1 Austrofundulus limnaeus
ATATTTTAGTTATTAATGAAATATTAAATTGTTATTTATTCTGATCACATCATATTGAATTTTTGTTTAAAAAATAAATAAATTAATTTTTTTCACCAAAATAATTTAGGGAGGCTTTAAAACATTTCAGGGGGGCTCCAGCCCCCCTGAAATAGACCTAGTGACGCCACTGCACCGAACAACAGCTCTGATGTGATTCTTTTCATGACTCAAAGCTCATCAGAAGCTCCTCCAGGTTTGTTTAAATGTTTTACAGACAAAGAAAAACCTGGAAAAAAGTTGTAGTATGATCAAATTAAAATATCAAAAAGATAAAATAAACACGTGAGTTCACTTCCTTTTTCCTAAAACCAGAAAAATCACAATCTATTAACTTTGTGTAAAAGTTTAAATTCAGATTCAGACTTTTGTTGTGTAAAGACATCTTCCTCTGTGCTGTCAGACATGAACCCCCCCCCCCCCCCCCCTTTTGTCCGGGGTGGGTGGGCCGGGGGGATGTATATTTCATGTCCGGCTCTGGAGGCTTTTACCATTAATTATAGAGAAACACTAAGCTCTCCATTTGCCGGACAGATGTTATTTTTTACTTAAGGAGAGAGAAAGAGGGACTGTTCCATAATTCAGAGGTAATCCTGCTCTGCAGAGAACAAATAAATAAAAGAATAAATAAATAAATAAAAGAATAAATAAATAAATAAAAAACAGTAAAAACCCAGAAACCTTCGCAGCTGCAGCGAGCGACAGCTCTGAGTGCTCCTCGTGTCATAAATATGCAACAGATTCATTTTTTATTCAATCTGTTCAAATCTGACATAATGCAGCTCTGCTCAACAATACATGTTCCTGTGGAAAACAACAACAACAAACACACAACTGAGAAACTGCAGCAAATCAAACATTTTGTCTTTAAACACTTTGAGTCAAATGTTTTACATTTGAAGCTTTTGCACAAGAAGATTTTAATTCTTTTATCATTATTATGTGAACATTTATAAACATCAGTTTGTCCTGAACACAAACACTTCCTGTTTGTTCACATCTGCAGCTTTTTTCAAACTGGAGCAGAAAAAAAATCAAGTAAAATAAAAGATTTTCCTGCCGTCAGACAAACAGGAAGAAACCCTAAAATAAGAACAGATGAGTCAGCAGTTTACACAAAATAACAAGTCATGTTTCAGGATGTTTGCAGCGATAAGAAACAAACAAACAAACAAACAAACAAACAAACAAACAAAAAACAAACTTTCCTTTTAGGATTTTCTTGAAATTGTTTTGCTTTAAATCACAAAAACTGAAAATGCAAGTATAAATATATATAT
>NW_013953234.1:16201-19955 GCF_001266775.1 Austrofundulus limnaeus
TATAAATAAACTGAACTTAAAATGAGGATGAAGGCAGCGTCAGAGGAGACGTCAGCTCTGCAGCAGTTTGTGTTTAGATTCAGTTTTTTCATCAGATGAAGAAAAGATCAAATTAAAGAAAAAACAATATTTCCAACAGATTAACACATAAAATTAAACAAGTTAATGAAACATGTTTAAAACTGAAGCATCAAGATTAATTCATGTAAAAAAGGAAACACAACATTCTGCAAATCATAGCTTTGTTTTTTTTAAATGACTCATAAATCCTAAGTATCAGTCATTTAAGTATCTTTTTGATGAATATAATGAAATACTGTAATACAAAAAGTTTCAACATACATTTTAACAGATATTTTTCAGTAATTTTCTGTTTTATTAAACACAAAGGTAAAGAAGCTGACTTACAGCAGAGCAGCAGTGTTTCCTCAGAGTCAGGAGGAGTTTCTGCCTCAGCTGCAGGTGTGTCTCCCACCAGCAGGAGGCGCTGCTCGCACACACAAAGTCCTCCCACTGAGGGGACACAGAGGGTCCCCAGAGCCGCGCAGCTGCAGGTGAGGGTAAAATATTTTCTCTTAATTTAATGAGAATTAATGATTTAGTTTTTTTTTTATCTTCTGTCAAACATTTTCTGCAACTTTTCTTCTTTTTGCTTTTCTTCATTTTATTTCTCATTGATTCGTGTTTATTGAAGGAGAAATCCCTTCATTTGTTTGAATTTTTGTCCTCAGTCATGTTTTCTTCGTCACATCCTCCTCTTCGTCCTGGCTTCGCTCCAAGGACGGCTGGAGGTGGGCGGGGGGCATCCGGAGCGAGCGTGGTGACACCTGACAGCTGTCACTTTAGCTGCAGCTAATGCAGACAGGCTAACCTGAAATGAGCCGGGACAGGCCTGGAGCTCTGCACATCACTGACCCCCATCCTCCTCCTCCTCCTCCTCCTCAGGGAGCCGCACCAGCAGGTACCGGGGCAGTGTGGAGGTGCAGCGGTGGGGTGGGAGAGATAAGAGTGAGGATATAAGAGGGGGGTCATCAGGGTCACGGTGCTGTTAGCTCTGACAGCCGGCCTCTGAAATGTATCCGGCGCTAACAAAGAGGCCAACAACTGAGGAGGAGGAGGAGGAGGAGGAGGAGGAGGAGGAGGAAGGACAGACACTAGAAAAGCTCTGCTTCTTAACTCTAAATCTGTTCACAGAAAAAGCTAAAAAAAAAAGGAAAGTTTGTCTCTTACCGTCAGTTTAACACAGAAGATAAACTTTAAATCCTGAAAACAAGAAGAAAAGATTCAGATGAAATGTTTTTCTATCTGCAAACAGGAAACATGTTCCTGATTCTTCTGATGAGAACACAGTCAGTTTATTCTCCCTGAACCTGAACCTTCTTTAAACTCAATAAACTAAATAACATCAGTCCTGATCAGAACCTGCTGGTTCTTCCTGCTCGCCTCAAACAGAAGCGTCCAGTTTAAACGCTGACAAATAAGAAATAAAATCATTTATTTAACAAGTTTATCACAAAATAATGACGTCATCAACACGTTTAACAAGTTTATCATGTTTATTATGTTTAACTTGTTTAACATGTTAAACATGTTTAACATAAAGAAGTTTATCACAATCCAGTGACATCAACATGTTTAACAAGTTTCTCATGTTTAACAAGTTTCTCATGTTTAACAAGGTTCTCATGTTTAACAAGGTTCTCATGTTTAACATGTTTATCATGTTTCTTGTGTTAAGTTTATCATGTTTCTCATTTCTTGTTTATCATGTTTCTTGTTTCTCATGTTTAACATGTTTATCATGTTCAACAAGTTGATCATGTTTAACRTGTTTCTCATATTTCACGTTTAACAAGTTTYCCTTGTTTAACATGTTTCTCATGTTACTTGTTTAACATGTTTATCATGTTTATGATGTTAAACAAGTTTCTCATGTTTGACAAGTTTATCATGTGTCTCGTTTCTCAAGTTTTTTGATTCTCATGTGTCTCATGTTTATGTTTCTCATATTTCTCATTTCACATGTTTATGTCTTTCATGTTTTGTCTTGTTTAACATGTTTACTGTTTATCATGTTTAACATGTTTATTATATCTAATTATCATGTTTCTCATGTTTAATATTTTTAGCACGTTTTTCATGTTTCTCATATTTATTACGTTTACCATGTTTGTCATGTTTCTTGTTTCCTATGTTTCTCATGTTTAACATGTTTCTCATATTTAACAAGTTTATCATGTGTAACATGTTTCTCATGTTTCTTGTTTCTCATGTTTAACACGATTATCATGTTTCTCATGTTTATCATATCAAACAAGTTTATCATGTTTAACGTGTTTCTCATGTTTAACAAGCTTATCGTGTTTATCATCTTTCTCATGTTTAACAAATTTAACATGTTTATCATGTTTTTCATGTTTCTTGTTTACTGTGTTTCTTTTTTACTTGTTTATCATGTTTCTCATTTCACATTTGTTTTTCATGTTTAACATATTTATTGCGTTTAACTTTTTATCATGTTTCTCATGTTCAACATTTTCTCTTGTTTCTCATATTTATGTTTATCTTGTTTAACATGTTTGTCATGTTTATTATGTTTATCATGTTTAACATGTTTAACATTTTTATCATGTTTAACAGGACATAAAACATTATTTGTTGAGAAGAAAGATGAAAGAAGAAATGATGCTAAAGAAGAGGAGAGTGTGAAACGACAGCAGCTCATTATAACAGCGAGTGTCAGACTTTCCTCTGGTTTCTGTGAGGATGTCAGTGTGTGTGTGTGTGTGTGTGTGTGTGTGTGTGTGTGCGCGCGCGCTGATTCAGCTCGTTATCTCAAAGCAGCCGCAGACAGAATGAGTTTAAATCTCAGCTTCAGTGTTTTATTTCCTGTTCGCTCTCTGGTTCCCTCTCAGGCTGGAACCACACGGCTCGGGTCTGGACCGGTTCTCCATGTGGGACCGGTCTGTAAGAACTCACGAGAACTTCATTTAGACGTTCTGAAGTGGCGCTCTGTAGAATACTGATTGTAGACAGGATCACTGTAGCACTTCCTGTGCAGCCTGACGCCACTTCCTGTTAGAATTTCATAATATTTTGGATAAAATAACTATTTATTGCAAAAATAAAAACAAACTAATAATTATTAGCCAACTGATGTCACCTGTGTAAATTTAAATTATGTCTTTTTCTGTGCTAAATAAAAACATATCTGCACGTCCAGCCCACCCACAGGGGGTCTAACAGGCTAACCTCACTCATTTACAGATAATCCTCAAGTCAAAACAAAGACCTGGTGGTAATCTGAGCTCAGGTCTGCCGAGTCTGAACTGGAGGAATAATCTGGATAATCTGCCTGTAAAAGCTGGATTACTGCCAGTTAGGAGCAGAGCCCCCTCATTAATCAACTAAAACCCACCGAATACCTGCAGAGGAACCAGCTGAGCTCTGACACCATCACGCCATTACGTCATCATTACATCATCATTACATCATCATCATGTTGTTTATCAAAGTTCTGCTTGTCTTTAAGTCGACAGACAACAACTGTGCTGAAGGAATATTTACTCACACATGTTGACAAACACACTAACAGCCCGCCCAACACACACACACACACACATAACCACACCGGCCTCTCTGTGTGGGCCACAGGTCCGGTGTGAAAGGCACGCAAACATTTAAATATTTCAGACTGTACTCTCCCCCACAGCCCACCCAACACACACACACACACACACACACACACACACAC
>NW_013953234.1:20005-21437 GCF_001266775.1 Austrofundulus limnaeus
ACACACACACACACACACACACACACACACACACACACACACACACACACTGACAGCTTCATAAATAGTCCATGAGGAAGGAGCGCCCCCTCCTCTCAGCAGCCGTCAAAGACCAATAATGATTTATTGATTCTTTATTTGTCACATAAAAAGAAAAACTTGCTCCTCTCGTTCTTACGCCTCCTCTTCATTGCTCCTCTTCATCGCTCCTCTTCATCGCTCCTCTTCATCACTCCTCTTCATCGCTCCTCTTCATCTCTTCTCTAACCAGAAAACGAGCCACAAACGACCAATCAACACCCACCCCCGAAACGAACACTTCCTTTTTCTCTTTATTTGATTTTCTCTGTTTGTCTCTGTGTTTTAGTTGATCTTTCATTAAATACAGGTAATGTTACCTGTGGGGGCTGGGACCCCTCCCCTCCCCCAGCCTGACTCTGAGGCACGGAGGTGGAAGCATCATGATGCTAAAAGCTTCTCTTTGTGAACACAGAGGATGGATGGAGCCGAGTATTAGAGGACCTGGATCATCCAGGAGTCCAAATGGTCCAGTCCAAGTCCAGACTCAAATAAAGACCCAGATGATGACCAAAATGAGGAACCAGATGAGGACACAGGTTAGGACCCAAATGAGGACCAAGATCAGGACACAGGTGAGGACCAAGATGAGGACCAAGATCAGGACACAGGTGAGGACCAAGATGAGGACCAAGATCAGGACACAGGTGAGGACCAAGATGAGGACCCAGAAGAGGAACCAGATTAGGACCAAGATAAGAGACAAGATGAGGAGGAACAAGATGAGGACCCAGTTGAGTAGCAAGATGAAGACCAAGATGCAGACTAAGATGAAAAACAAGATGAGGACCAAGAGTAGGACCAAGATGAGGAACCAGATGAGGACCCAGAAGATGAACCAGATGAGGACCAAGATGAGGACCCAGATGAGGAAGAAGATGAGAACCCAGATGAAGATCAAGATGAGAACCCAGATGAGGAAGAAGATGAGGACCTAGATGAAGATCAAGATGAGAACCCAGATGAGTAGCAAGATGAAGACCAAGATGCAGACTAAGATGAAAAACAAGATGAGGACCAAGAGTAGGATGAAGATGAGGAACCAGATGAGGACCAAGATGAGGACCCAGAAGATGAACCAAATGAGGCCCAAGATGAGAGACAAGATGAGGACCAAGATGAGAACCCAGATGAAGACCAAGATGAGAAAGAAGATGAGGAACAAGATGAGGACCCAGATGAGGAAGAAGATGAGAACCCAGATGAAGACCAAGATGAGGAAGAAGATGAGGACCCAGATGAAGATCAAGATGAGGACCCAGATGAGGAAGAAGATGAGGACCCAGGTGAAGATCAAGATGAGGACCCAGATGAGGAAGAAGATGAGGACCCAGGTGAAGATCAAGATGAGGAC
>NW_013953234.1:22318-23727 GCF_001266775.1 Austrofundulus limnaeus
CTGTTTACCTGCCCCCCCTCTGTTTATCTGCCCCCTGCTTTCAGAGGCTCTCTGAGCGCTGGCAGCCCGTCGATGAGGAGCATTGGTCGGCGTCCGGCGCAGTCGATGACCCTGACAGCGTGCAGTTATCGTTCTAATTAAGATGCCACACTTGAGTTAAACCGCAGCATCAGAATTTGATGGAGAATTGATCAGGATGTCAGAGGCAGAGTGAGACGGGGGTCCGGGGGTGGGGGGAGCAAACAGAACAGAATCGAGACGAGGGATGAGTTTTCAAACCTTAGTGAGTTTTTATCGACAAGATTTCAAGAGAAATCCTTCAAACGCTGAAATTTAACGTCTGAAACTGAAGTCAAATGTTTGTTTTTTAATCAACTATCTTAAGCTGATTAATCAGATTTTTAATGAGAAGTTTGAAAAATCTTGATTTCTAATCTGAGAACTTCTAAATGTTACAAAGTAACTCAGGTGGAGACGAGACGCAGCGCCTCAGATTGAGAAGCTTCAGGGGCGAAGGTTAAGATAATCCCTGATTCCAGCTGGTCAGCCAGTCGATATCCTCATTGATGTGTGTGTGTGTGTGTGTGTGTGTGTGTGTGTGTGTGTGTGTGTGTGTGTGTGTTTGAGCCTGACACTGAAAACTTCAACTGGTTTTCATGCTTTTTGTCTCTTGAGGTTCCACAGACACGAGCAGAACTGCTTCACAAGGACCTGACACACTGAAACATCTGGACCGGCCTCACGCACACACCTACGGGCAGCTACACATGAGCGCATGTGAACCTGAGCTGCAGCAGCTGCGTGACCACCATCCACGCATGACCGAGTTCACGTCTCAGATGTTGTAAACACGCACAGCTCAGAGAGCGGCTCAAGTCTGAAGTTTCAGGTCAAATAATTCTTAACTGTGAGGTTTTTTAATTAATCACTATAAAACAGAAGGATTTAATGATTTTAAACTAATAAAAACACAAAGTTTGTCTCAGGAAATATTGATGACCTGACTGATCAGCATCAACTCTGTTACTGCACCGCTCCATGTGGGCGGAGACAGATGTTTGTGTCACATCTGATCAATCAGAGGCTTTTTTTTTTCAACAGAGCAGCTGTTAGCATCTGTTAGCATCTGGATGAGTCCAGCTCTGCTCAGCTGTCAGTCAAACTTCATCCAGTTGTTAGCATTTGTTAGCATCTATTAGCATTTGTTAGCATCTGTTAGCATCTGGATGAGTCCAGCTCTGCTCAGCTGTCAGTCAAACTTCATCCAGTTGTTAGCATTTGTTAGCATCTATTAGCATTTGTTAGCATCTGTTAGCATCTGGACGAGTCCAGCTTTGCTCAGCTATCAGTCAAACTTCATCCAGTTGTTAGCATTTCTTAGCATCTATTAGCATTTGTTAGCATCTGGA
>NW_013953234.1:24662-33156 GCF_001266775.1 Austrofundulus limnaeus
TGCAGTTTTGCGAAATACACCAATTTCGATACGGCCGAAAACCCACCTCATCCTAGCGCAAAAACATTTTGTCGAAAAATGTAATTTTTTTTTCAAAACTGACGTGTTTCCATTGAGCAAATATATTTTTGAAATTTTAATTTGCGCATTTTCATGGTCAATGGAAACACAGCTACAGACTTCATCCAGTTCTTAGCATCTGTTAGTACAATAGGTTGCCTTAAGGCCCAGGTCACCCTTGCAAAAAAGATCTGCAATCTCAATGGGGTTTGCCTGTTTAAATAAAGGTAAGTAAATAAATAAATGAATAAATTGTAAACTATAAATATGAGCTTAGGGGACCAGGCCACCTCCATGGTTACTGAATGATGCACAAGACRAAAACCTGGAAAATTTGGAAATGAACTCGTTAAAATGGTTTAAATCACATTTAATTGACAGATTCCTGTCTGTTAATGTCAATAATGAATCTTCTTTTAACACCAGAGTTGGTCATGGAGTTCCTCAGGGTTCAGTGCTTGGACCAATCCTCTTTACTTTATATATGCTTCCTTAAAGTTATTAAACAGCATGGGATAAATTTCCATTGTTATGCTGATGATACTCAGTTATATTTATCCATGGAGCCTGATGAATGCAGTTACTTAAATCACAATCTTGTCTCAGACATAAAAAACTCTAAATTTTCTGCTTCTAAGCTCAGATAAGACACTGGTCGTGGTTTTTGGACCTGAACATTTTAGGAATAAACTTTGCAGCCTTTCACTTCCTCTGGATGGCCGCCTGTCCTGAGCCTGGTTCTGGTTCTGCTGGAGGTTTCTTCCATTAAAAGGGAGTTTTTCCTCTCCACCATCTGATGCTGGAGACTGTGATGAAGAGATTCAACACAATTTGCTGTTTTCTTCAGATTTATTGCTTTTTTGTGTACAGTGCTCCGAGACAACAATTGTTGCTCCGAGACAACAATTGTTGTGAATTGGTGCTATATAAATAAACTGAAATGAATAGAATTTTTTAGCTTCTAGCTAGCATTTTGTTCCCCTCAGCGTTAACATTTCAGTTTCAGCATCCTCAGCAGACTTAAAATCATAGAGCGCTCAGCATTCACTTGGTTTTTACTTGAATTACGATGGATTTGATGTTTTTTATTCTAAGTTATTTTTGTCGCAGCTGGACATAAGTCAGCAGTTTACTGTAGAAAACACTTTCACAAGATGAAAAGTTGTATTTATGAGACTTTTGACGGTTTGATCAGAAACTTGTTATACATTATTTCTGCATCAGGAAGATCAGAGAGAAAAAAGTGTTGATTGTTGATGTTAAAAGTCTTTACATGACAAAAACAACAGAGGAAAACTGGTCTGATTGAACTTCTTATAATCACAAAGATGAATGGGCATTTTGACCCCTCATCTTGTCTTACAAGGCTGTTAGAACCAAACTAAGAGCCGAAAATGTTCCTGACAACATTTAAGACCCTCAAGGCTATTCCATTCATTGATTACCACTGATGGAGATCATTTACATAAGTRTGGGGAATGTTCAAGGTTAGTTCATGCAAAAATGATTTTCCAAGACCGTTTCAGGTAATCTTCACAAATAATGCATTTCCATAGAATCAAGGTCCGTGCGCGGGCCTCTCGGCACTCCGCTCCTCTCCCTCTGATGACCGAGAAGAGCTATCGACTAACCATCAAATCTTCTATGTGCGTGGCAGGCCATTTCTCCTTGTCTCAGCACTCCACACCTCCTCCATTATAGCTCATAATCTCATCTGAAGAGGCAAATGACCCTCCGACACACAACGAGCAGGAGGCGCAGACTGAGGGGAGAAAATCTGGAAACAGAATGCTTTTAATAACATTCATCTGCTTAAATCTGCAGGAAAAATGAAACAGAGAAATTACTTCTTGGTAAAAATGGTTTACAAATAAACAAATTAAATGGTAGGTTTAYTGAACTCATAGCTTCTATTAGAAAATCATCATTTCTTTTATTTAGTTGGTTTGTCTGTTTCCCTTTAGACCAGAGGTGTCAAACTCAGGTACCCGAAGGCTGCTACCTGCATGTTTTCCTTGTTCCTCTGCTCCAACACCTGATTCAGTGAACAAAAAAAAAAAAGAAACATGCAGGATGGTGGCCATCAAGGACTGGAGTTCGAACCCTGATAGATTAAACTTGAGTTGTTTGTCTCCTGCAGGAGAACATATCCTGAAGTTCTGCAGACGTCAGAGCAATCTCAGTTTGGAGAAGATCTCAGAAGACGTCCTTTCCAAGAGTGAAATTCTACTTTCTGCAAGAAACCAAACCTTTTTTGTTCCACTCTCGGAGGAGTAAGACACTTTTCCTTCTCTCCTGGGTCCTTATTTTCCCTCTTTGCTACTTGGAGCCTTCTCTACGTTTTCATCTGAAACCAGAAATTATGGATATTTTTATTTTTATGGATTTACTTAGCTGGTCTCTTAACACGTTTTTGGAACAAAGTTTTTTCTTCCATGGGAGGACATGTCAAAGGTGGGATCTCTGTTCTTCTCTGTTCTGGATATATATTTGGATTCCGATCACTGGATTCTACAGATTGGCTTGGTGGTCTCCTGTTGTTCTACAAACAGCRTCRGTGRCTTTTCATTTCCTGGCTGCCTGACCAATATGAAGGATTGCCGTTYTATCAGCACTCAGACTTTTGCCTTGAGCGAGCTGGACTCRGTCTGCAACYGKTTCTATTGAGGGTCGTGGGCCGGCTGTGGTCCCTGGACTTTGCTGGCCAGATGGAATTGATTTTGGAGAATCTGATAGCTCGGCGGGATTGTCCACATTATTTGTCTGATTGTATTCGCCACACGGAGTTGTACCAGCGGACATCAAGGCAGACGGAAAATTGTTATTGTCTGCCTGGCTCTAAACCTTATCTTCTGTTCCCAAACAACTGATTAGAGAATTTGACTCTCCCCTACATGGCCTTGAGCTGTGGACTAAATTCTTCCTGGATGTTTTCRTCGACTGAGGGTCTGCCGTGTGCATCTCCACATAGTGGCAGGATGTTTTCTATCATGGTTAAAATAATCAAGGTGCATTATGGGAGATGTAGTTTATGGTCAATGCTGGCTTTAAAGCAGCTTATTTTAGACATTAATACATCTTTGAAGCTCTCGTGGGCCTCATAAATTGCCATGGCGGGCCACATTTTTCCCGCGGGCCTTGAAATTGACACGTGTCATAACCTGATGTTATTTTCAGAATGAATTGTAATAAAATACACAACGGTTTAGCTACCATGTTGGTGTTTCTCTGGCCTGTTTCTGAGATATTTCAGTAAAAACAAGCATCACTCAGCCTGCCTGTCTTCATGCTGCCGCCTCCTGCTGACCGTTGATCAGCGGTGACAGTGATGTCTCTACTGGTCTCCCTCTGTCGTCCTGGCTGCTGTCCACCCCAGATCCCTCCTGACCCCCCAGCATCAGCAGCTGRCGGTGACAACTCCATCCTGAGCCGCGATCGGCCCGGTCTGCCTGCCTTCTGATAGCAGCCATAACTCCTGACAAACGAGGCTTATGATCTCTCAGCTCCTACGCCCTTTATGGCTACTTGAGGAGACAATGGGGCGATGCAGACCCCCCACCCCCCCCACCATCAGCTGTATTTCTGTTCACCTCGTTTTGCTTTCATCCCACACGGTTACGAGTTGAATGTGGTCTGTCACCCCTCCTCTCAGCTGCTCAGTGATGGATGGAGAGGAAGGGGGTGGGAGATTAACCTTGGCTTTATGGGGACTCCTGCGCCACTCGCCACTGCTGTCGGAGGTCCCCGTTCGCCGTTCTGATTCCGTGTGMGCGAAAGGTTCCTCTGAGCAAACGTCCCATGAAAAGGGACCAAATGACGCATGTTGAGAATTGCCTCCAAACGAGGGCGATTTGTTTCTCCTTGACTTGGGGGGGGAGGGGGTAGTTAGTTAAACACAGAGGGGCATGGTGACAAGTCTCAAACATACATGAAAAAAAAATTTATTTTAAAGCATTCTTCATCTTTTTTGTGTTTTATTTAGGAAGACAAACAGGAAAAAATAAACTTTTTGAATCAGTCTGTGTTGGTTTTGTGTTGAAACTTAACAAAGTTGTTATTTTCAATTATTTTTTTGGTAATGAGTTTAAAACACTGATGATTTTGAGCAGTTTGATGCTGGTTTCACATCCATAAAACAGTGTTTTTTAAATTTCGCCGAGCTGCAACTGRATTCACCAGGAAGTCTCTGAAACGTCTTCAAATATCCTCAAAGTTCCTCAGAGTTGAGTTTTGACACCTGCACAGGGTCTGGTCTATGACAGAAAACCTTTACAGCATGTAYCAAACTTAAGGCCAGCGGGCCAAATGTGGCCCCTGAAAGTTTCAAAGATGTTTTCATGTCTTTAAAATAACCGTTTGATGCTTTAGAAGATAAAAACTGCAACTAGCCGTGTTTCCATCAAMGTTTTTTATGCGCACTTTGAATTATCACATTAGAAAAGTTGGATGGAAAATGCGAAAGTCGCAAAAACTTTGTCAGTTTCACAAAAAAAWTTTTTTACACTCGCGTGAGGTGGTTTTTCGATTTTCCGAAAAAGAGTTGACCAAAAAACATACTTGTGACTGTAGCTGCGTTTCCACTGACCATGAAAATGCACAAATTAGAATTTCAAAAATAAATTTGCTCAATGGAAACACGTCAGTTTCGAAAGAAATTACGTTTTTCGACAAAATGTTTTTGTGCTGGGATGAGGTGGTTTTTCGGCCGTATCGAAATTGGTGTTTTTCGCAAAACTGCAATGGAAACACTTTTTTCGCATCACAGGAGTCACCTGATCAACAACCGGCTGTTTCTACTGGTGAAAAAGACGATGATGAAGAAGGTAACAGGAAGTAGAAGTAGTAGTAATATCACAGAAGTAGTATAAAGTAGTAAACTCACCGACTACAATTTSCCAAAAACACAGCATACGTAGCCGCTCCCAAGTAGGGACTTGTCTCTGGAAAGCCTCGATAAAAGACGCCGACGTCTCCTCTGATGATGAGCGCTAGTGTCGNGGAAAGCCTCGATAAAAGACGCCGACGTCTCCTCTGATGATGAGCGCTAGTGTCGTGGTAGCAACATGCTATGTGTTTACATCCATCGCTGCCATGTTTGTAATGACTTATCATGAGAACAAACGTATTCACGTGACTTTAATAACATTTCTTACTTAATGGACAAAGTTTTGTGCACATTTGCAATGGAAACGCAGCTATAGTCATTGTTTACCTCGATCAGCTTTTCCTGCTGTCCAATAATTGTAGTGGCTGCAGCTGGACCTTCCTCCTGTCGGCGTCTTCCTGGATATTCCTGTAACGTGAAGAGAATTATATTTCTTTTTCTACATGTCCAGTCAGCAGGGACATCACCAATATGACAGAATAATTACAACTTTCCTGATAGCAGCAACACATTCCRGATAACTTCTATCATTTGATGTGTATCCCTGTGAGCTTGAGACTTTACTTCCTGTTTATAACTGCCATGTGTAATGTCTGACGTAATTGCATTTTGTGTAGCCTGGTTGATTTGTTCCAAGCCAGTTGATGGAAACACGTCTGATGTGCATTTCGTTTTTTTGTGACATTTTAAAAGTTCCCTTAAAATGTGCATTAAAATTGGATGGAAACATGGCTACTGTGTGTTTACTTCTCACTTGGTGACCAACGCCTATAATTTATTTTTAAAAAATTGCTGTTTTTCTCACAGTTTTCTTGCAGTTCTGTGTTACCAATGCTGAAGTCTAGTGAGATTCTGGTTTCAGGCCCAGTTTACATCTATAAGCTTTTTGTCTTTGGTTGTTTGGACCAGCAGTGCCCAATCCTGGTCCTCAAGGCCCACTATCCTCCATGTTTGAGATGAACATTTGTCATTTTCAGCATCAGTAGAAGGTCCTACATCATGGATACACTGTTCCACCTTTGTCCTGGAGCGTCAAACAACATGTGTTCCTCTGGTTTGGATCATTTCTGGAGCCATCACACTCCCAGATGCTGCTTATTCAAAAAGGTTTGTGTCTAATAAAGTAGGTGAGCAGCCTAGGCTTGCTAGTCGCTAGCCTCTCCAACGCTAAGGCCAGTTTATCCATGCTAGTGACTAGCCTCTCCAACGCTAAGGCCAGTTTATCCATGCTAGTCACTAGCCTCTCCAATGCTAATGCCAGCTTATCCATGCTAGTCACTAGCCTCTCCAATGCTAATGCCAGCTTATCCATGCTAGTTGCTAGCCTCTCCAATGCTAACTCCAGCTTATCCATGCTAGTTGCTAGCCTCTCCAATGCTAACTCCAGTTTATCCATGCTAGTCGCTAGCCTCTCCAATGCTAATGCCAGTTTATCCATGCTAGTCACTAGCCTCTCCAATGCTAACGCCAGTTTATCCATGCTAGTCACTAGCCTCTCCAATGCTAACACCAGTTTATGCTAGTCACTAGCCTCTCCAATGCTAACTCCAGTTTATCCATGCTAGTCACTAGCCTCTCCAATGCTAATGCCAGTTTATCCATGCTAGTCGCTAGCCTCTCCAATGCTAACTCCAGTTTATCCATGCTAGTCACTAGCCTCTCCAATGCTAACGCCAGTTTATCCATGCTAGTCGCTAGCCTCTCCAATGCTAACTCCAGTTTATCCATGCCTCTCCAATGCTAACGCCAGTTTATCCATGCTAGTCGCTAGCCTCTCCAATGCTAATGCCAGCTTATCCATGCTAGTCCCTAGCCTCGAAATGCTAACTCCAGTTTATCCATGCTAGTCGCTAGCCTCTCCAATGCTAATGCCAGTTTCTCCATGTTAGTCACTAGCCTTTCCGATGCTAACGCCAGTTTATCCATGCTAGTCGCTAGTCACTTCAATGGTAATGCCAGCTTATCCATGCTAGTCGCTAGCCTCTCTGATGCTAACGCCAGCTTATCCATGCTAGTCGCTAGCCTCTCTGATGCTAACACAAATGAATAATCTTTTTCGCATTTGCCAGCCCCGGCCTCTCAATTAGCGGGGTCAGCTGCTCAGTTAGCGGTGCCGGCCTATCATTAATCAGTTCAATATCTGGCTTAAGAATAAATAAAGCCTCCTGATACAAGGATGTAGCAACCACTGGCTGCACATTAGTCTTAATTTTGGCCCTCATGCTGCACCATACCACACAACAGCTGCTCTTCTGGTTTGGATCATTTCTGGAGCCATCCTGCAGCTACGATACTCTCTGATGCTGCTGAACCTCAAGCTGTACAACGTGTCACACAAAGCCACTGACCCGTCTCTGAAACCTGTCTCTGGCCTCAGCCGACCCAATCACACACCTCTTCACCCCTCCACCCCCCACAGCCAATTCCAGGTGCTGATGGTGCAGCAGAGGCAGGGAAACGGGCAGAATGACAGGCCGCAGGGTGTTGGAGGTTAATAGTCCGTCTCTCTTTCCTGTCTGTAAAAGGTCCAGACAGTCTGTTAGTGCTTTGAAGAGGCTCAATCGCGCACGTCCCTTTGTGTTAAAGCTCTGAGGTGACAGACGGCAGCAGGAGCCGGGTGAGGGGAGTTCACCACGTCAGACTTTAGTCACAGGAAATTAGTACGAATGGAAAAACTGTCAGCGATAATGTCTCGTGTTTGTTTTCTGAGAGCTTCATGTCATGAAATCAGCTGAATTTTTACCCTTTTTCTGTTTTGAGWCAAGTCAAGACCACGACTGTCGTCGTGGTGCAGACATCCATGCAAATGTTTTCTACCATTTAGCTCCAAAACCACAAGCTTTCTGAGCTCAGATCCTGGAAACAGACTCACGCCTCGTTTCCCATCAAAGACTGCACTTTTTATCCTAAAACGATGCATTAAATGACACAGTATATAGATGCAAAAACATTGGATTTTGCTCACGTTGCTCTCAGATCATAAAAAGTATGTATGTCAGCATTCAGGCACGTCTTGTGATGGGAACTGTGTAGAACCTGGAAGAGATCCAGCAGACAGAAAAAAAACATGTAAATAAACACTAAAAACAGTGAAATCCATGTAAAAAAGCACAAATACCTGGATTTATATATAAAGTTTCAGTTTTGAAGTCTGAAAACTGTTCAGGAACCACATCCTGTCTGGGTCCAGATGGGTTGGACACAACGTGAGTTTTCCTCCGCTGGTCCTGGCAGACGTGGCTGAATGTGGTCGTCTCTGTAAAAACAGAAAAAGACAAGTTGTTTCATCCGTGCAGAGCACGTCGCACCGGTTGTTTACACACATGACAGGAAGTGAACGCTCGCGCCGTGATCAGGTGTGGCGGCTGGAGCTCGTCTGTCTCCCCATCAGCTCGTTATCGTGACGATCAGAGCTGAGTCCTGTCTGCTTTTAGTGTCAGTCTGGACAACGTCCACGTCACAAGGGCAGGACTGACAGTTCCAACAAACAGCACAAACGTGTGTGTGTGTGTGTGTGTGTGTGTGTGTGTGTGTGTGTGTGTGTGTGTG
>NW_013953234.1:33899-37200 GCF_001266775.1 Austrofundulus limnaeus
TATATATATTGTATTTTTATTGCAGCATTGGAAGAATGAGCGCATCTCCTGGGACCCGGCTCAGTTTTGTGGAATCACTCAGTTGACAGTTCCTGAAAACCTGTTGTGGAAACCTGACCTCATCATCTATGAGATGTGAGCCTGCAAAAAGATTATTTTACACTAATTAGAAAAACAAAAACTAATACAAGTAACTGATGTACACCAAGCATTTGATGTAGAATGTATGAAAAATGTAAATGACATTAGAAAGTCTTCCACATTCAATGTAAGTGTAAAACATGCAGAGGTCCATAACCTACTTGAAAACTATAAAGAAAAAATACTTTAACAAAAAATGACTTTGGTAAAAATAAATTTCACTGATGAGAAAAGTACTTCAGTAAAAGTCATAAAACTGTTCACAAAAATTGTGAAAGTAAAAGTACCTTTACACACTTTCTAAGAAAAAAATAAACTGGTGAATTTACTGAACCAAACTGGTTCCACTAAACTAAGTGGAGCAAATTGAGAAAAATACACATTTTCTTTTGTACATTGCTTCATATTTACTCTACTAGGTACATTTTAAAGTACAGAAGTAAAAGTATCACTTTTAGGTTTAAATGTAATGAAAGAAAACTTTAAAAAATACTTGGTAAAATTATAAATCCTCAAAAAAAATCAAGTACTGTAACAAAATAAATGTACTTAGTTACTATAAAACTTTGCTAAATACTAGTTACAGTTACAAAAACGATGACTGCCTAAGTTAAAAATTCAGATTGAATCCCTCCAAAGGGCTCAAGAGCAGTACTTCATCTAATTTGGGTTAGGGTTAGGCCCGCAGGTTAACAGGTTTAATAAAGGTTAAATAAAGAACAATAAATCAGGACATTCTGATTAGAAACTCAAACAGTTTGAGGACGTTTTCATCCAGAAAGGTTCGGATGAAGCAAACGGAGATCAGGGTATCGTCTGCATAGAGGTGGAGATTAGTGATGGGATAAATGGCTCTTTGATGGGATCCGGATCTTAGGATCTCTTTTCATTGAGCCGTTCAAAAGAGCCATTCGATTTTGAACGAGTTACATTATCACGTAGGGAAATACGTCATCACATATGGCGACGTGATGACGTCATCACGTATGGCAACGTGATGTCGTCATTACGTTACTTGGGCGGAACCATGTGTTTTGTCAAGCAGAAATCTCCCTCCCCCTTTCCCGTGTGCTTCTGTTCTCCACCGCTCTGCCTGTTTTCCACGAAAAAGCAAAGCGGGAGCAATTTAAGGATGAAATAATAAACATTATATGAGGAATAAAATATATAAAACTACAAATGGCTCGTTCCTGCTCGAGACTTGGCTGCTATCGTTCGTTGTAAAGAGCCGTTCAAAAGATTCGGATCGTTTGTGAACGTCACATCACTAGTGGAGATGGGAGCGAGATCATATCACTGAGGGAAAAGTTCCAGCGTTACCTGTAATTACCTGTGTCACATGTGAGAGAAATACACACACAATGACAAGGTGGTGCAGAGTGGAGTGAGCTCTGGAATTGGGGGGCTTGGGGGGGGGGGGCAGTGCTCCTGTTTGCTGCATCTGAGGAGGAGCATTAGACTAGAGACAATGTCAAAGCCAATCACCTTCAACGCTGTCACATGACTCCTCGCAGTTGGCCGTCTCGTCCTCTCTCCTGAAGCTTTCTGACAAACCTCTGATACGAAGTCCTCCACATGTCAAAAACCTCTCCTCTCTCCCTCTCTCCCTTCGCTCTTCAGCTACTCCTTTATTTTTTTCACTTCTTTATTTCCTCTCCCGTCCAAAACTCTCCTCCCTCCTCCTCTCTTGATCTCGACTCTTCGTGTCCACGCCAGCTCATTGATCTCTGGCGGTATTGAATGTCAGAGACACGTTCAAAGATGCTTTTCGCTGCCCATTAATAATTCACACCGTCTGAATCATCAATAATATTTCTCACAGAGCAATCATTCAGCTTTACCACCACTCTCATTCCTCTTAGTCCCCCATCCCTCTTTTCCCTCTCTTTATCCTCTTCCTGCCCCCGGGCCATTCTTCCCTTCCACACCTCATTCCTTACTTAAACTCCTCTTCGCTCCGTGATATCTCTTTTTGCTTATTCGGCCTGCTTTTCCAGCTCTTTTATGTGTATCATATCTTCATCCTTTTTTCCCTTGGCAAGGCACTTTTTTCATGAGGTCAGTGTGCGCTTTTTACAATGATGGATTATCTAAACATGAGTTACTCCTCCTGTATTCTAATGGAACAAACGGTTGCGGTGTTTTTCTTTGATTTTTTTCTTATTGTGGCCAAGCATTAAGTATTATTACCCGGCTCGCGGGGACGACCCCGCTGCGGTTTCCTCCTTTAACCGAGGCCGTGCATCAGCTTCTGTCAATCACCTGCTCAAAAATGAATGAGGATGGACTATGTGTCACCACCCCACCAGTGTATATTTACTTTAATAGATATAGTGGAGAGAAGGAAGAGGATGAGGAGGACGAATAGAGGCAGAAAGCCTCTCTTAATGTACATGTAAAACTCTCCAGTGGGCCCATGCCAAGTGTAAGTGGTTGAGTGATATTGGCACTGGGAGAGAGAACGGGATGGAGGGAGAGAAAGTGTCAGATTTAGGCATTTTCTTTAATGCTATAAGAGCTTATTGATATTTTGATTTTCAGCGGGGGCCGGCAGGTGCTGAGGCAGCTGCTTTCCCCCTCCTTCGTCTCTTTACGGGCGAGAGACGTGGAGCTCATGGAAAACCGTCTCCTGAGAGCGTCGCCACAGGGCGGGGGAGGGTRCGGGACAAACGGGTCATCTGAGGTCCGACGGTCTGAGGACTCGGTGGGCGCCGTCAAAGAAGGAGACACGGAAGATTCACTCCGACAGAACGAGAGCCAAAGAAACTCTTAGCCGTGCAGACGGGAGTCAGGCTCGAGTCAATCTGTCCAACGTTTGGATTTAGAATCGAGATTTGAAAGGGATCCATGATTAGTTGTAACATTAGACTTTATTTGATAAACATTTATTTTAACTGTAAAATAAAGACAGTAAAATACTGTAGGATGTTCAGTTTATCCATCCATCCATCAATTTTCTGTACACGCTTCTTCCTTTTCAGGGTTGCGTGGGTCACTGGTGCCCATATCCAGCAGTCACAGTGCGAGGGGCGGGGTACACCCTGGACAGGTCGCAAGTCCATCACAGGGCCACACAGGCCCCATTCACTTGGATTTTTTAGTGTTCTTTGTGGGTTTGAGTGGTTTTTGGCCCTCCTAGGTCCCATTTACAGGGTTATTG
>NW_013953234.1:38980-41518 GCF_001266775.1 Austrofundulus limnaeus
GCCATGTGATTGGCTGATTAGAAATTAAGTGTTAACGAGCAGTTGGACAGGTGTACCTAATAAAGTGGCCGGTGAGTGTATGTTTATTAAATAAAGTCTAATGTTACAACTAATCAGGGATCCCTTTAAAAAAATCAGACATGATTGGCTTCTTATTTCTGGTTACCCTGACCTTTACTGCAAACCTGCTGGTCAAGTCCAATTTTTGATATGATCCACAGAAACGAGGTGTTCACCACATCTTTTTCTACTTATACTCTTTTTTTTATGCCCGTGACTCATAAAATAACCTTTTAAGGGCTTGAGCAGGTAAAACTGCTGCATGCAAAGAAAAAAAAGATAGAAAGATGGTTTAATTTAAGTAAGTGTCATCCTTTAAATCAGCATATAAAGCCAGGTTACATTTCATAGGGAAGACAGTGAAGAACTTCTACATCAAGTATCTGCTGTAGGTAAGGTTTTATTAAAAAAATTACCAACCATTATGCCCTGTAATAAATTATCTGTATCAAACACACTCCTCTTCATCAGTAGAGGCTTCAGCTGTTCAAAACTATCCAATAATACGAACCGATTTAAATGTCCCATGTCTCTGTCTCACATGGACATAAGGTCAACAGGAAACCACAAGTTTGAGTCCAATCAGCTGAAGCCGAGTCATTAAATCTGCAGCTGTGAGCACCATTCAATTGCTGGGTTGCAGTCATGTGACCCGGATGAGGCGTCAACTTCAGATTGTAGGACAGGAAGTGATTTGCTCCCGTTCAAAACACAGTGAAATGGATCACAGTGAGTACGCTATTGCTCTAAATGTTCTGGTACAGATGAGATATTGTGAAAAAATCTGTGTACTTTTAGGATCTGATCCATATTGTCTTAATAAAAAAAGACTTGTCAAATAATCTGGAGGACAGGTGTTCCACCGTATTTTGTGACCGTCATATATTGTGACCAGAGGGGGCGCTGTTGCATTTCTACAACAGAACTTGGCCGAAAATGGCCACAAAGAAGAACATGATACGCCAAAGGTGTAACCCAGAGGTCACAAAATATAACTGTTGTCAGATGTTGTGACTTCACTGTAGCTTGGTAAGTAATACAAATATTTATTCATAAACTGATTCTACTCATTGTTTACATCCTCTAATGTCAGAAAAATAACTTCTAATCCCTGGCTGACTATTACTATTACTACTATTATTACTACTATACATGATAATAGCTATCATATTATGTGACCCTGTACTAATTTAATAACAGTCACCATGTCAGCGATCAAGTTATTTTTCTGACACTATAGGATGTAATTAGTATAAATAGTTTTTGAATACAATTTTTTACTATTTCCTTAGCTACAGTGAAGTCACAATATATGACAGCTGTCATATTCTGTTACTATGTATAATAGTATCATATTCTTTGTGGCCATGTTCGGCCAAATTCTGACGTAGAAACGCAACAGTGCCCCCTCTGGTCACAATATATGACGGTCACAAATATGATGTAACACCGGCRTTGAGGCGGTCAACATAAACTATCTGGTGCTGCAGAGCTCAGTATTATATGAGGAGCCAGATGAAAGCTTTCAAAAGGCTCAAAGCTACGATCATGTAGTTTCAAGTTGGGCCAAACATTTAGGATCAAAGAAGATTTAAATGTCCGTCGACTTGTTTCTGCCCAGGTGAGCAGTGACTTGTGCCATTTGAAGTCATTAGCCTATGATCTCCTGGACCAGTTCTTCTGTGTTTGTCTGTGTCTCTTTCCTGTCCTCCAACCAGCCGGTCGAGSYAGATGGTCTCCTGTCCTGAGCCTGGTTCTGCTGGAGGTTTCTTCCTGATTAGCAGGGAGTTTTTCCTCTSCACCGTTTGCTCAGGATGGGAGACTGTGATGAAGTGATTCAACACAATCTGCTGCTTTCTTCTTTACATTGTTATTTTTATGTACAGTGTCCTGAGACAACGTACAGTATGTTGTGACTTGGTGCTATATAAATAAACTTGAACTATGATAACAATGCTATCACTAACACTAACAACCAGTTAACCCCTGTTATTTCTATGTCCTTGGATCTAATTGTTAATATTTTTTTAGCTTCTGTAAACCCAAATTTCAGTAACTGTTCAATAAAATATCTGAAAATAAGATTTAAACGAAACGATCCTCACCTTTTAGAAAGTGGTCACTGCAAACTCTGATTGTCCGTTTCTACACTTCCTGTTTTTAGCCATAGATTGTTGATCCACTTTTGTCGTGTTTTTTTCTGTAAGTTTTTTAAAATTTACTCTCCTGTGACACACTACTTTCGGAAAAAATGCATTTTATAACGCCGATACTACGCCAACAGCCCAGCAATAAAAACAATAAACCTGCAGCTCTAAAGAATGAGTTTTTTCACTCAAAGATGTTCTTATTATCAGTTAAAATACAGCAAATTTCAACTGAATATCCTTGTTTTTCAGCAGAGATCCACGTGAAGCTTTGTTTTTGTATTGTAAGTGTGTGTGTGTGTGTGTGTGTGTGTGTGTGTGTGTGTGTGTG
>NW_013953234.1:41822-43963 GCF_001266775.1 Austrofundulus limnaeus
AGCTTCTGTTTTACTGAAACAGCTGAGAGGGAGAGGAGTGACACACACTTGAGGTCACATTTTCCCGCCTCATCAGAGAAACAACAAACACATTATACGTTAAAGTTTGATCCCACATATATGTCCAAGCAGGGGCAGAGCCAGAGGGGAGGCCAGGGTGGCATGTGCCATCTGATTGGCCACCCCGAAATGATTGACAAGTGGGTGGGTCAGCTTCTAGTCCATTGGGACAGCTCTTGGCTACGACTATTACAAATTTCAGCTCAGTATTTCGAAAAAGTTTCAGCATTTAATTAGCTTTGGCAGCCATCTTGGATTTTGTAAAAGATGGTTTCTTGGCTAAATTATAGCCCTTTGTGATCTTAGTATTAGCATTAGCAGTTATTTTACTTGAGAGTAATCAACATGTTATTTTGAGCATTCTTAACTACGATAACAGAAAATTTTAGCTATTTTTTTCATAAAACAGCTAAATTAGAGCTGGTTGAAGTTAGCTGTGGTGGCCGTCTTGAATTTTGAAATCCAGAGTGGTTTTATTTATTTATATATAATGCGCCCCATAAAAACCACCTTGGCCACCCCTGTGCCTCCCAGCGCAAAAATATCTAGCTCCGCCCCCGTGTCCAAGTTGAAGACATATACATAAAAATACAGCAAGATACACTTTCTGCTCATCTTTTCAAATCAATAGTTCTTCAAACTTCATGAAAGTTTTTATAAGGACTATGGCTGTTTTTTTTATACAGTTTCAGTTTTTAAATGCAACTACAACAACACAATGTACAGAAGCATCATCCTTCAGCTAATAGTTTTTTTTAAATCACTTTATTATGGCTAAAATTCTAGTTTCAGTTTGTTAATCTGGGCCACGTTTGATTATTTTTCATACATTAATTTCTTCAAGGACTGGGAGGGAAAACAGCCGAAGACCCAAAAAACAAAACAAAACAAAACAAAACAAAACAAAAAACCTGGAGAGGAATACACAAAAACTACAAACATAATTCAGTGTGAGCGCTGAGTGTTAAATAAGAAAGTAGCTAAACACTAGCTAAAACTAACACAAGAAGGCAAAGCCAGAAGCTGAAAACAATGTTTTTAATACATTAAAAAGATCTGAATATGTTTCTGTGGGGAAATATAATGAAGTAAATTATTATCAACATCAGCCGAACTGAATGAACCGAACATTTTGATGCACAAACAGCTAAAACAGGCCAAAGTTAGCAGAAAATAGATGGAAAAATGGATAAAAAAAGACAGAAAATCTGAGCAAATGCTGACTCAGCGCGAGTAAAGGAAGTAAAAACTAAAAGAGATAAAGGCAGGCAGTAGACAGTGTTAAAAACACCTGGATCAGAAGCGGCACACCTGTGCAGGTGGACACCTGCCTGCCTGTCACATTATCACAGAAGGAGCTCAGACTGGAGGAAGCTGAAGAACTAAAGAGAAGCCCTCACTTGATCCATAATTGATCACCTTCATATGAGGTGGCTGGAAAACAGAGGGAGTCTGATCCAGATAACAAGCACCCCCTCCCCTGCACCCCCCACTCCCCCACGCGTCGTGACGGCTGGATGTGACCGCAGGTTGGAGAGAGGAGTGCGTGAGAGGGCCTCGCTTCCACCTCTTGATGTTTCTTCTCCCTTCTTTTCTCTTTTAATGAGCGTCAGAATGCAGGATTTCTTTTTTTTTACAAGACGGATGAGGGGTGGGGAGGAAAAACAAAAACAACAAGAAAGCAGAAAAAGAGCAAAAGAACAAGCGCTTCTGATAAAAGTGCTTACGGAGCGTTTACGGCAAGTTCTGCAGACGTGCAGCTGAGCGCTGATGTAGGCCAGGAGCCCACAAGACGTGGGGTGGGGGGGTACCTCAGTGATGAGAAACAGCACAACTATCACCTCATACCAGGCTGTTAGAAAATGACACATGCTTCTAAATACAGACATTTTGTCTCCAACGTACACATTAATCCTGTAAGAAATACAGTTTTCATTGTTCTGTTAGAGAGCCTCAGAGTTCTGTTTTTAGTTCATTAGAGAGTCTCAGAGTTCTGTTTTTATTTAGAGCCTCAGAGTTCTGTTTTTATTTCATTAGAGAGTCTCAAAGTTCTGTTTTTATTTCATTAGAGAGTCTCAAAG
>NW_013953234.1:45295-46587 GCF_001266775.1 Austrofundulus limnaeus
AGTTCTGTTTTTATTTCATTAGAGAGCCTCAAAGTTCTGTTTTTATTTCATTAGAGAGCCTCAAAGTTCTGTTTTTATTTCATTAGAGAGCCTCAAAGGTCTGTTTTTATTTCATTAGAGAGCCTCAAAGTTCTGTTTTTATTTAGAGCCTCAAAGTTCTGTTTTTATTTTTATAGAGTGCCTCAAAATTGTTTTATTTCATTAGAGAGCCTAAAAGTTGTGTTTTTATTTAGAGCCTCAGAGTTCTGTTTTTTTGTTTTTTGTTAGCGAGCCTCACAGTTCTGTTCTTTATTTAGTTTTTTCTTAGCTTTAGCCTTTAGGTCCATTTAGCTAGTCTTTTGTTTCTTTTTTATTTTGCTACTTTTAACTTTTGTTTACTGATTTGCTACATTTAGCCTGTTGCCAGCCTTTTGTTACTTTGTTATTTAGCATTGAGCTAATTTTTTGCCTTTTTTTTTTTTTGCTCATTTAACCTTTTATCAAGCCTTTTGCTATGTTTAGCTTTTTACTTGSCTTTTGATATTTACTTTCTAACAAAGCTTTAGTTACTTTGAGCCAAGCTTTGGCCTTTTTGGGCGTTTATCTAGCATTTTCAGTGTTTTTTTTTAATCACTTAGCTCTAGCTCTTGGCTTTCAGCTAGTATTATGCTTCTTAGCTTTTACATAGCTCTTTGTTCCTTTTAGGGTTGAGCTGATCTTTAGCTAGTGTTTGCTAGGCTTTCAATGAGTTTAGCATTTAGACAGCCTTTTGCTAGTTTTAGCTAGTGTTTTGCTTCAGTTTCAGCTTCAGTCTGTAGTTTCTGTAGTTCTTTTCTTTAATTCTTGGTTTAGTTTTTAGTCGGTTAGGTTTACTTGATCCGATGTTTAGTTTCTCACCACAGACTGATCGATCAGCGATCAATCAGAAATAATCTGAACAGAAACAGTTCAAACTCCAGACGTCTCAGCTCATTGTTCACTTCCTGTCTTCCTCTGAGGACTACAGGTAGACGGATTTGTTTACCTCTTTTCTCACAAAGACAAAAGGTAAAAGTATAAAACAGAACAGTAATGGCCCCCTGCAGAGATATTTGTCTCCTTTAAAGCCACGAGTTTTATGAATAAAACAGCAGCAGCTGTCAGAGTCGCAGCTGTTTCCAGGATGGGACAGCTCAGAAACTCTTCTGTCTCCTGACAGCAGAGAAAAAGACAAAATGCCAATAAACAAGACAAAGGAAATATTTTAATGACTCCCCTCAGTAAACAACAGGCCCTGCATCTCCTTCATCTTCCTGCCAAGCACTGCCCCCCCC
>NW_013953234.1:46882-53668 GCF_001266775.1 Austrofundulus limnaeus
CTCAGCTCGGCTCGTTTAGGACACTGGGCGGTTGTGACAAGCGCTGTCCCGGCCATGCCTGGCCCCGTCTCCACGGTGACGCGGAGTTTGTGGCGACTGGCTGTCTCCATGGCGACAAGGATGTCAGACAACACACCTGTGTCGAGTCACAACTYTACAAACACGACAAACTTTACCTTTACAGCCGGAAAATCACTGTTCAGTCGGCTGCGCTGCCGTCCTGGACGGATCGACATCGTAAAGATCTGAAGAAATTCCCTGAAACGAGAGTGTGAACGATTAACGCTGAGGGATTTTAGCTGAAAGCTGCTGAAAAGGTTTAACAACAAAACTGATGATGTGAGTTCAGTTTGAACAGCTGACTTTTGTTTAAAGTAGGACAAAAACAWGTGAAAATCAGAGGGAAACAGCAAAAAAAAGGGTAAAAATACATCTGAAATGTGCAAAAAAGTAGCTAAAATGAGCAAAATGAAGCTGAAATGAAACAAGTGAAAATTAACAGACAGATGAGGAAATGAGAAACTTTTCAAATGAGCAAGAATCAAGAAAGACTCTGCTTGTTTTACAATCGCTAATTTGTGTTTTATTCTTTTTTTAAACATATTTTATATCACCAGGGTGGGAMAACACCACAATTTCATCGCACTATCGTACAAAGTATGATTGTGTGATGATAATAAATATTATCTTATCTAAAAAAAGCTGAAACTAGCCTAAAATAGCTTTAAAAAGTAGCTGAAATTGACACAGAGCACATATTTATAGTTCTTTGTGTATAAACTTGTCTTTTTGTAAACAGAACCAAAATAAAGGTTCTTGATTCTTCTCGTTTCTATTTTTCTGAATTAATCAGTAAAAAGGGGCTCAGTGGTTAGCACCGACGCTTCACAGCARGAAGGTCGTGAGTTCGATTCCCCGTCTGGACCTGAGGTCTCTGTGAGGAGTTTCCATGTTCTCCTCGTGCTTGTGTGGGTTTTCTCCRGGTACCACCCCTAACAACACRTACAACAACAGGTTGTCTTCAGACCGCCCCCGAAAAACAGATCTGACATCTCAACAGGACTTACCTGTTAAATAACAGGAAGTAATAAAAATAATAAATAAAGCTGAAATAACCACAAAAAAGTGCAGTTAGCTGAAAATATTGAATTAGCTAAATTTAGATAAAAAGCAGCTAAAAACTACAGAAAGCAGCTGAAATTTTCAGAAAGCAGCTAAAAGAAGAATAAACAGCTTAAATTAGCAGAAAGCAGCTAAAAGAAGAATAAAAAGCTTAAATTAGCAGAAAGCAGCTAAAAGAAGAATAAACAGCTTAAATTAGCAGAAAGCAGCTAAAAGAAGAATAAACAGCTTAAATTAGCAGAAAGCAGCTAAAAGAAGAATAAAAAGCTTAAATTAGCAGAAAGCAGCTGAAAGAATAAACAGCTTAAATTAGCAGAAAGCAGCTAAAAGAAGAATAAACAGCTTAAATTAGCAGAAAGCAGCTGAAAGAATAAACAGCTTAAATTAGCAGAAAGCAGCTAAAAGAAGAATAAACAGCTTAAATTACCAGGAAGAAGCACAAAAAGTTTAAACTAGCTGAAGAATAGCAGAAAGGGTCAGAATGACATAAAAAGCAGAAAAAAAGCTTGAATCAATGAAATAGAAGCTGAAATGTGAAATTAGCACAAAGAAGTTTAAAAAGCTAAACATGTCACAAAGAATAAACTGCTGTAGAAACAAAAGTCACAGCTGAAATGTCCTGAAGGAGCTGAAGAGTTTCAAATATAAATTGTGGAAAGAGAAGAAAAAATGGAGACATCTACAGGAAGTTTCAATAAGAGAAAGAAATAACTTCTGCCTCCTGCAGCCTCTGAACCAAAACCWCGAGACCTGGAAGAGCAGACAGCAGCTTCCCGTCACCCAGGAAGAAAGAAACAGGTAAAGAAAATGAAACTCATTTTCCCTTCACATCGTCTGCCAGGCACACGGGCCTGAACCGGGCAGCGTGTTTCCAACACTCCTTCAGCAGACATTTGTACCAGAGTGGAAACAGGCAGAGCAACGGTAAATTCAGCTTGATTGAGCACCGAATAAAATAAAAAAGTGTCAGTGCACGGCCACCGGAGCATTATTAGATAAATTTAAAATAAAACCCTAAGTGCCATAATCACCGGTGTGCAATTAAATATGAAATGAAAATGTCAGTGGAACTGACACCGAACGGCCATAACCGCTGTCCTCGTATCAGCAGGGCCAGGCCGCCGCGCTAAAGCTCCTGTTTGTTTGCTTCCTGCCCGTTTTACTGCAGCTTTTTATGGTCAATCATATACAGTATCTTAACGATGGAGGTAATTAGACAGCGACTGGTGCGGATGATTTAACCAAACCGTGGAGGGGATGAGTGATGGACTAGCTGGGATTAAAAAAAAAAGAAAACATGAGGAAAAAGTGAGCGAGGAGCTGGATTGATCTGCGGGTCATAAACAGCCCAGGGTCAGAGTCATGAGCTGCTCTTTGGGTCGGTTAATACAATTAGTCTGACTTTGCTGTGTGGCTTCATATAAACAGCCCCCGAGGTCCGGTTAATCCACCCGGGGATATCAGTGCTGAACAAACCACAGCACTGAGTGTGTGTGTGTGGACAAGCAGGTGGAGTAATGATTAGATTTCCATTAGTAAACTGGGTAATGAACGTGTGTGTGTGTGTGTGTGTGTGTGTGTGTGTGTGTGTGTGTGTGTAAGAGGTGAATTAAAAGTGCATTGACTATGTGGCAGCACATGCTATATATAAAAGCCACAGAACCTATTCATCTTCTGCCTCTCTTCGATAAAACAGGACCCCCCCCCCCTCACACCAGAACACCCGTGTCCCACTCCACCAAACCTCAGACCCCTCCCCTCTCCACACATAATCAAATTAATTAACATTCCTCGGATCTCACGCTCATTAATCTATCCACAGCGGTCAGCAGGAAACGGCCAGCAGGCAGAGAGCGAGGAGCCGATCAGGACCACCAGAGCAAGTTTTTATTTTAATGTGTTGTTTTGGAAGCAATACCAGTACCTGGTGTGTACTGGGTTCATACCTGACACATACTGGATACATACCTGATACATTCATGACACATACTGGATATCTGCTGGGTTCATACTTGATACATACCTGATACCTACTTGTACATATTTGATACGACTGGATACATACCTGGTACATTCATGATACATACTGGACATCTACTGGGTTCATACTTGATACATACCTGATACCTACTTGTACATACTTGTACATGTACTTTATACGACTGGATACATACCTGATACATTCATGACACATACTGGATACCTACTGGGTTCATACTTGATACATACCTGATACCTACTTGTACATGTACTTTATACGACTGGATACATACCTGATACATTCATGACACATACTGGATACCTACTGGGTTCATACTTGATACATACCTGATACCTACTTGTACATGTACTTTATACGACTGGATACATACCTGATACATTCATGACACATACTGGATACCTACTGGGTTCATACTTGATACATACCTGATACCTACTTGTACATACTTGTACATATTTGATACGACTGGATACATACCTGGTACATTCATGTTACATACTGGATACATACCTGATACATTCATGACACATACTGGATACCTACTGGGTTCATACTTGATACATACATGATACCTACTTGTACATACTTTGTACGACTGGATACATACCTGATACATACTTAATACATACTTAATACCTGATACATATAACCTAACCAACCTACTGGGTACATACCTGACCAGATGTTGACACTATTGACACCACACCAGGCTCCTTGAAAAGCTGAATATATACAGCATTAGAGATGCAGCACTGCAGTGGGTATCCAGTTATTTGAAAATAGGAAACAGTGTGTACAGATGTAAGATCTGAACTCTGTAACATCTAGAGATGTGACGTTCGTGAACGATCCGAATCTTTTGAACGGCTCTTTGCAACGAATGATAGGAGCCGAATCGCGGGCAGTAACAAGCATTTTGTAGTTTTATTTCTTTTATTCTTCATTTAATCTTTATTTTTTTTCATACTTAAATCGCTCCCGCTTTGTTTTTTCACAGGCGGAGTTGTGGAGTACAGAGGCTCATGTRAAAGGGGGAGGGGGGTTTCCGTTGACAAACACATGGTTCCACCCACGTGATGGGGTGACGTCATCACGCACGGCTACGTGGTGACGTATTTCCCTACGTGATGACGTAATACATTCAAAATCGATCGGCTCTTTTGAACGGCTCTATGAAACAAACGGATCCCCAAGATCCGGATCCCTTCAGAGAGCCATTTGTCCCATCTCTAGTAACATCCCACGTGAAGTCCCTCAGGGTTCTGTACTTGGTCCAAAGTTATTTATTTCATATGTAAATGACTTTTTAAATTTGTTTTATTTGCAGATACCACAATTTTTGTTTGAGTAAAACTATAGAACATTAAATTGAAATGATTAAATTTAGATAAAACTAATCACATGATATTTAGTAATAGAAAGATACATAACTGTCAATGTTCCATTTAGAGGTGATGGTGTTGAGATCTGCAGAGTCAGCAAGGTCAGGTTTTTGGGTGTCATCATTGAGGAAAAGCTGACATGGAGACCTCACATAAATCATTTAAGAACAAAAATATAAACCTGTTGAAGTACTGTATAAAGTAAAGGAGTTACTCAAAGATAAATCTCTGTATAAGTTGTAATGCAGTTGTAATGCAGTAATTGTTCCACACTTGATCTATTGTCTTGATGTTTGTGGAAAAGCATGTAAAACAATTACAAATCCTTATTATCACCAGAAAACACTACAGTCATCCATCAAATACATTATTACATCAAATGAAGTTATTAAAATTCTACGATTTGGTTGATCATAAGRCTCATAAAAACCCATTACCTTTAAACATCCAGTTAAAGTTTAAGAGAGAGTTGTTATAATCTTAATGGACGTTTGTCAAACCTAAATTTAGAAGCAGTTTTCTTCTTTCTGCTGCCTTTCATTTTATTTGTGATTTGTATTTTTTATTTTATATAGAAATTGTTTAGTTTTGAAATGAATAAAGTCTCAAATAACCTGACATGTATCTACTACTTATTGGGTTACTTACCTGGTATGTACTCAGTTYATACCCAATAGGTACTGGATACATCTGACACGCACCTAGGTATACCTTGTGCATACTTGGTAATTTTCCAGTACTCAGAATGTGACGTTGTGTTATTTGCAGTTTTTAGCTAATCTTTAGCTGCAGATTTACTGATTGTAAAAACAGTTTTTGGTAAATTTGAGCTGACTGCTCTATTGAAACTGACGACACTGATGCTAACAGGATAACGTTAAACAACTTCCTCGTATAAAAAGATGAATTCTGATTTAACGGAAGAAGCTGAGGGTTTTCAGGTTTTCTGTCACTCCTGATTCACACAGAAACACTTCGATCAGAAATAAATAACGTTGAAYGAGACATAAACAGAAAAAAAAGAGCCCGTCTCCAGATGTGGAGCTTTTTTTGGAGCACGGCTCCGTCTCACCTTTTGAAATTAATGACTAGATGATACTGCGGGGACGCAGGAGCCAGAGCTGCTAATGAATTCACCAGAGTGAGTGGCAGGAGAGTGATTAATTCATGTCAGGTAGCTGATCCCCTCGGCCCCACAGCTCCCACCTGACCCCCGCCTCTCTCCGTTGGTTCGTTCGGTGGTGTTGTTGCACACCTCTCACCCCTCCCTCCCTCCCTCTCTACCTGTGTTTGCTCCACACCTGTCCTCCGGGACGCCTCGTGACACTGAAGGAAGAGCAACTTATTAATTAAAACTTCAGAGAATTAACTGCTGTGTTTTGTTCGTCTCCTGTAAGGAACAGAGAGGTGACATGAAGAGACGAGAGGAAAAAAACAACCTCCTGTTGGATGTGGAGGTTTTCAGCAGCAGACTGATTGATCCTCGTCTCCTCTCTAACAAGAGAAGATTTGAGCAGATTTCCTCTCCGTGTCTGGAGGAGTACATCCCTTTCATCCACCTCGCTTCTCCCGTTTATCTCTTCTGAAGACCACCTCCAATCCCTCCACCCCACTCCCAAAGCCTGAGAGATGAGATGGAGGAAAACCTGTTCAGTCACAAATCTCTCACAAACTTCAGCTGTGTACGGTCCTCTGCTTCATTACTGYGTGACGCTTCACAGCACTGAGATCGTTTTCTTCTGCATGTTYTTCTGCTTCTGACTCGTTCCACAATTATGTGTTATTTCAACAATTCATTTATCAAAATGTTCAGCTCATGTGAGAGGTGCTATGACTTTTGGTATTTCTACTTTTTATATTTTTTCAGCTATTTCACTTTTTTAGCCACTTTTTTGCCATTGAWAATGAATGGAGCTGTTTTCATCAACCTTAAAATCCTTTACATTATTTCTAAATCTTTAAAGAACCTCACATTTTGTTCTGGTTCTGCTCTTTTCACATTCTTGTGCTAATATTAGCTACTTCTTTWGCTAATTTTAGCTTTTTTCCTGTTATTTCAGGTAAAATTCTGCTTCTTTCTGCTATTCTTCTGCTTTTGTTTTGTCTTTTGTAGAATGAACGAGCTTTAGTTTGTCTTTCAGCTCAGCTTTATTAACAGCTGGAAACATTCAGACTACCACAACTCAGCCTTTTCAGAACAACCCCGTAAGGGGTGTCAAACTCCTGTCCTCGAGGGCCGCTATCCTGCATGTTTTAGAGGTTTTCTTGCTCCAACACACC
>NW_013953234.1:57939-65439 GCF_001266775.1 Austrofundulus limnaeus
AGTCCTGACCTGTAGATGAGTGTAAACTGCAGAGTCCTGACCTGTAGATGAGTGTAAACTGCAGAGTCTCGTCTGTGCTGGCTCATTCTTTTGAACAGTGGCTGTTTTGTTTCCTCAATGTWTRACTGATCACAGTCCTCCTGACACTTAACAGCATACACTATATTACTCTGTTTTTGCTGGGGCACTGGACCTTTGGGGTGAACGTGACCCTCTATGAACAATAGAGCTAATCAAGCTTATTGTTAAGCAATGGCCCTCTTTTGTATGTGACTAACCTGTTTGTCCACTCTGTGGAGGCGGAGCTTATAAGGCTGAGTTCACCTGAAACTCATCAGACTGAAGAAGTCTTTTGGAGGAGAGACGAAACGTTTCTCTAAAGAAGAACCCATCCAGAGGACCTACTTATTTATTTCTTTTTGAGTTTCTTAAGATATTTTGCTAACACACTCACACACATTTGCAAAGACATCTTAGCTGTGAGCTGTGGCGGCGGGCGATCGTATATCTGAGCCAGGAGCTGTGCATCAGCTGATGATCGGTCACCACAGGACTGTGTGTGAGGATGAGGAGTAGGACAAGTGGGGATGAAGATCACCTCCCAAGAGGGCAGCTTTGTGTCCCCCCTCCACCCCCTCCTCACTAAACATCCTCCCTGAGAGGCAGTGGAGTCATTTGCTCAGTCTTATGATGTGGTCACGGCGTGTTAGTGGCGAGCTGCTAGGCCACATCGCCACCGTCACCCCCCCTCCTCCCCTGGCTTGCTGACCCCCCACCTCCGCCCCCGCCGCTCCAGCTCCTCATCCCTCAGTGGTCAACGCAGGCTGCTGACGCAGGCCGGCAGAGGTAACAAGCTTACCTGCGGATAATCTCCTAAGAGAAATTTCAAGGGAAGAAATGGGCGAGCGGGGGGAGGCTGGGAGACAGAGAGACGAGGCAGGAGGGAGGGATGGAGGAAAAAAAAAAAACTTACAGAAGTTTTTAGTCCCTGACTTGCTGCGCCAAGCACTTCCTTTTCTCCGAGCCAACTTCCCCTCTGTGGTCAAGCACTCACTGCTCTCACAATGGCCTCGCTGAGGAGAGGGGGGAGAGGAAACCGAGGTGAAAAAGTAGCTATAATGTGAAAAAATCTTACCAGGAATAATTACACAAACATATTTTAGCTGTTTGCTCTGTCTCGATCGAATTAAACTAATTTAATTCAGTGCAAATTTAAAACACAAACAACAATTAACTCTGCCTAAATGTTTAAATCAAACATGTCTGTAGACAGTAAATACATATGGAAATGAGTATTCAAAGCATGTGTGCCAAAAACAACCCGCCACAACATTTTCTGTGGCCCAACGAGAGCTTAAAAGATATATAAATGTTTAAAACAGATTCTGCTTTAAAGGGCCTATGTCATGCATATCCTTTAAATACAAAAAAGTTTTAAAAAATATTTATATTTAAGAAATTTGGTATAACACACAATTTTACCCATTTTTTCTTGTAACTGGCAGATTTTCTTCTTAATTTGGCTCAACTGAAATGAAAAAGGAAGTGACGTCAAAGTGGAACTCTTGAGGAAGAAAACTCTCTGGTCTTTGTTTATTGAAACAATATTATTTAAACGGAAATGTCAGCTTATCGTCTGCTAATTCCAGTTTATACATGCTAGTTGCTAGCCTCTCCAGTGCTAACACCAGCTTATCCATGCTGGTCACTAACCTTTCCAACGCTAACGCTAGCTTATCCATGCTAGTTGCTAACCTTTCCAATGCCAACGCCAGCTTATCCATGCTAGTCGCTTACCTTTTCAATGCTAACACCGGCTTATCTAGTCGCTAGCCTCTCCAACGCTAATGCCAGCTTTTCCATGCTAGTTGCTAACCTTTCCAATGCCAACACCAGCTTATCCATGCTAGCTGCTAGCCTCTCCAATGCTAATGCCAACTTATCCATGCTGGTCACTAACCTTTCCAATGCTAATGCTAGCTTATCCATGCTAGTTGCTAACCTTTCCAATGCTAACACCAGCTTATCCATGCTAGTTGCTAGCCTCTCCAATGCTAATGCCAGCTTATCCATGCTGGTCACTAACCTTTCCAATGCTAACGCCAGCTTATCCATGCTAGTCGCTTACCTTTTCAATGCTAACACCAGCTTATCTAGTTGCTAGCCTCTCCAACACTAATGCAAGCTTTTCCATGATAGTTGCTAACCTTTCCAATGCTAACGCTAGCTTATCCATGCTAGTTGCTAAGCTTTCCAACGCTAATACCAGCTTATCCATGCTAGTTGCTAGCCTCTCCAATGCTAATGCCAGCTTATCCATGCTAGTNCTCCGATACCAGCCTTTCAGTTACCAGTGCCGACCTATTATTTACCAGATCAATAGCTGGCTTATATAGGCTGTGTCTCAATTCATATGTTGCACATACATGTCAACCTCTTCGGACGTTTACCTGTATAAAAAGCCTCAAAAGTATGTAAATTTTGCAAAAAATCTGTAGGTACAACTCGCACCCGCGGTGGTGGTGGTGGGGGGTGGGGTCAGTCGGCTGTGGAGCTGCGGAGATGACAGCATCCGCTGCAAAGCAGGAGGAATGCAGAGCGCAAAAAGTTCAAAACTTATTTCTAATGGCAGAAAAGGTTGGAAGTTTGATGTTATTTATTGTTTTTTTAAAACATCCTACAGGCTCTGCCATGTTAGATAAATTTGAAAATGAGGTTTTGAAAAAATCCGTAAGATTGCTCTATACATCCGTATACCTGCAAAATGATGTAAAATCCTTATAACTTAGACAATCCGTACAAGTTGACATGTATGGTTGCAGCCGACATAGACCTCACCCCACATTGTCCAGAGTCTACGTGGGCTGTAGGCCGCTCGTGTCGGCTGCATAAACGGCTGTGAAATGAGAAGTTCTAAAAAAGACGCAAGTTTGCGTGAACACGTTCTGCATCATTACCAGTTGTTTCTTCAAGGTATAACTTCATAAAATTCAGTTTTAACAGAAAAAAAAAACGTTACAAGTAAATAAATAAAAAGCATTAATAATGTGAGTTCAGCTCTAATATCAGTACTTGTAACTGCATTTTATTTAACATCTCTTTGCAACAAAACTTTCTTCAGTTAAGTCAACTTACATTTTTCGGTCCATCACAAAACTTCAAACTCCGTCATAATAAAACAAACACACTCCACTGTAAAAATTTAAAAAGAAAACTGTTTAATTTGCTGATGGTGCAATGATACCATCAGCCAGGATTTGACACCCTGATTTAAAGGAATTCCTCCTTCTTCACGCTGTTTAATTTATAACTTTAGTTTTGTTTTTATTCCACCTCCTTTTAAGAAACATAAAACGGATCACAAACCTGAAAAAACTATCATTATTCTCTTATAATCGTTTTGTTCTGCACGCTGGTTGGAAACATTCAAAGTTCTGTCCTCTGAAACCAGGAGGTGAAAAGAAACGGGAAAAAGTTTGGAAATTAAAAACGCAGCGAGTCAAWGCGGTGAAGCGGTGTGTGTCTGTGTGTGTGTTTGAGCTAAGTTAAAGCCTCTCTTTTAATCAAGACCATCTTTAATGAAGTGTCTTTGTGCATCACTTTCATTAGCACATTTACTCAATCAATACAYGCTGTGTGTTCAAGCACTTCAATGAGAATTATAATGTCACGCTAGAGTCGGAGAGGACTGTTTTCTGTGTGTTGTTGTCACGTGCGCCCGCCTCTGCATGTTGTTTACGTGTTTGCACGTAGATCAGATTGTGTAGGTGCCAGGTGTGTGCGTTCCGGTTGAAGACGCACCTAGACGCCACAATTAACTTCCAGTTCAGGCCGAGCCATCAATAGTAATATACATCAGTCAGCCGCTGCTCGTTCCCTCTTCTTTTCCCATCATGCAGCAGTTTGGGCCGCCAAACGCACTGATTAGCCCTCTGACCATTTAATTAATTAGGCTCGGCACTTAATTATGACAAACTGCATTACGGCCGCGGCGCGCCGGGGCTCGGGCAGGTTATGTTCGGTAACAATTTGATTTGAGCGAAAATGGGGAGCACTGATAGAGGAGGGGGGAGGATTTATTGAGCGGAAAGAGACATATGATGAGATTAACAATAATCAGAGCAGCGGGAATAGCCTGTGACCAGGCAAGGAGCGGCGGGTTGGGGTGGGGGGTGAGTGAAGGGCTGAGATGGATCAAATTAGGTTTTTCTCTTCTCATTAGGGTCTGAGGAGCAAAGTGATGCTGAGGGAGTCTGAGAGTGTCTGTGTGGTCGACTGGATGAGAATTTATTAAGCTCAGTCTGTAGATTTTCACTGAGGCTGGGATAATAATCTAATCTACATTAATCCCCCCCACCGCCACCACTCCCTCCGCTTACTCTGTTGGTAGAGAAGTGGAAGAGGTCAATTAACGCAGAAATATTTAAAATGCTCGTTAAAAAACCGTCTCCATTGTTTGATTTTCTCAACTTCCATCTATTAAAAACATCTTTCTCAGCTCTGCTTCCCGTGGGAGGAAAGAATCTCTGGGTGAGGACTTGCAGAGGAGGCTGTCTGGTTTTACTGTTTGCAGATGATGTGGTCTTGTTCGTGCCTTCAAGCTGTGGCCTTAAGCGTGCTCCGGGGTGGTCCACAAACTTGCACAGTGGCTCAGATGAGCATCAGCTCTAATACAGGTGGTATCTCACTGGGATGAGACCATTCTGTTGCAGACTCCCTGAGGGTTTGTATCCAGCAAATTGCGATTTATGCAATAATATCAAAGGATTTTCAAGTATGTAACGGTTTCAGAAACATCAATACAAAGTTATTTTCAAACATGGTTGAGTCACAGTGTTGTTCTTTAGATCATTAAAATGCAGGAGACTTGGCTGATGGCCAGCTGAGGGAGTTTATTGGAGTTACACGGTTCTCAGACAATCCAACAATGGATAAACCGAGAACGAGAGAGAAACACGAAATCAGGCTCTGGTGTCTTTTATACATCCTCTGCACGTCTTCAGATCAAACCAAGCCAAGATTTGAGAAGACTTTTCACATACACACACGCTAGCTGCATTTCCATTGACCATGAAACCGCGCAGATTAGAATTTTGAAAATAAATTTGCTCAATGGAAACACGTCAATTTAAAAGAAATTACATTTTTCGACAAAATGTTTTTGCGCTAGGATGAGGTGGTATTTCGACCGTATCGAAATTGGTGTTTTTTGCAAAACTGCAATGGAAACACTTTTTTCGCATCACGGGAGTCACGTGATCAACAACCGGCTGTTTCTACTGGCGAAAAGATGACGAAGAAGATAACAGGAAGTAGAAATTGTAGTAAAATCACCAAAGTAGTAAAATAAAGTAGTAAACTTACCGACTACAATTTCCCAAAAACACAGCATACGTAGCCGCTCCCAAGTAGGGACTTGTCTCTGGAAAGCCTCGATAAAAGACGCCGACGTCTCCTCTGATGATGAGCGCTAGTGTCGTGGTAGCAACATGCTATGTGTTTGCATCCATGGCCGCCATGTTTGTAATGACTTATCGTGAGAACAAACGTTTTCACGTGACTTTAATAACATTTCTTACTCAATGGAAACACCGCATTTGTGAAACTGTTTTTTTTACATTAACAGAATATCGAAAAAGTTTTGTGCACATTTGCAATGGAAATGCAGCTACTGAAGACCATCATCAACTCTTTTCCCAGAAATCCTATTCACCACCCCTTTCCYGATAATTGGTACATCCCTGTTCTTCCTCTGTCGTAAACACGTCTGGAGTCCCATACACACTAATGACGGCAAACCTTTGAACTCGTGTTTTTACCACTGTCCAGCCAACTTTCTGTTCTTTCCCAATTTTCCTGGACCAAATATGGCAATCTGTTTATAACAGAAATAATCTGGCTTACACATCTAAGGCCGGCGTCACACTACAAGATAATCATGCCGATTTTTGTCCTTCCGACAATCTTAAGAACCTGCCACTTCAACAGGAGCAACATTTCCAGGAGGGTAAACTTAGCAGCGTCCTTCAAAGGCCGCTTACGTCACTGAAGACCGAAGGCTGTCCAACTTTGAAGGCTCCTCCAATTGCGAGCTACAAATTCATCGTTCTTCTCCCCCAATTTGAGGGTCAGGTCTTGTTCATCCTTCTCAGTTCACCTTATCCCAATATGCATTTTGAGCCAAATGGAGACAAAGTGAGAGGCGGAGTAAACAGGAGCTCGGTATGAAATAAAATTCTGCGGTACAAAAATGTAAAATTTAAAGCGGTTGTGGTTTTAGTTTTTTGTCATGTAAATAGACATGTTTTTATTATTCTTCTGATGAGAAATCATTGTAAACAAGCTCAAATGGTTGGTCTCTTAGKTATTCATGTGTTGCCTCCAGTCTAATTTTGTTAATTTATAATATATTCATATTTTGCTAATCGTGCTTCATTGCTTCTGTTAAACATCAGCATCAGGGACGGGACATATACCAGGGTAAGGGCGGGAATAAAAAAGAGGGCTAGGCCGTCCAAATTCACAGCCACTTTCTTCTGGTTCCACCTAGACCAGATAGGCCGGGTCTTTTTGAAGGACACAGCCACTTTATTCTAGTCTTCATGGTTGACAAAGGATCCGGCCCACCTAGACCAGATAGGCCAGGGTCTTTTAGAAGGACGCAACCACTTTCTTCTGGTCCCACCTAGACCAGATAGGCCAAGTCTTTTTGAGGGATGCAGCCACTTTCTTCCAGTCTTTGTGGTTGACTAAAAATCCGGCCCACCTAGACCAGATAGGCCAGGTCCTTTTGAAGGACATAGCCACTTTCTTCCAGCCTTCGTGGTTGATAACAGACCTGGCCCACCCAGACCAGTTAGGCTGGGTCTTATTGAAGGACGCAGCCACTTTCTTCCAGTCTTCATGGCTGACTAAGGATCCAGACCTAGATCAGACAGACCAGGTATTTATGAGGAACGCAGCCACTTTCTTCCAGTCTTTGTGGTTGACAAAGGATCTGGCCCACATAGACCAGATAGGCCGGGTCTTTTTGAGGGATGCAGCCACTTTCTTCCAGTCTTCTTGGTTGACAAAGGACTTGGTCTACCTAAACCAGATAGACCGGGTCCTTCGAAAGAGGCAGTCCCTGAATTTGGAGGCCCTAAGACACTCTCCAGCTCCTCTGGGAGGATCCTAGGGTACCTCCAGACAAGAGAAGGTACATAATCCCTCCAACGAGTCCTGGGTCTGCTGAGGAGAGCCATGGCCTCACACTTAGGGCAGTTTCTCACTGGACTGTGACTGATGGAGACTAATTAGAAGTCTTAATTTCCTCGCCTGAGTTGCAGAGCCTTAAACGGGTATCTGCCTCCTTTTGTAGATTTTTTTTGGGCATGTCCCACTGAGAAGAAACCAGAGTCGGACCCAAGAACTCAGAAGGGATTATATCCTCAGTAAAACAGGTGTGGGCCTGGACAAGGAGCCCTGTCCAGGAACCGAACTCATCTGCTCATGGATGAG
>NW_013953234.1:68953-70814 GCF_001266775.1 Austrofundulus limnaeus
CACACACACACACACACACACACACACACACACACACAGAACAGCAGCTAAACTAAAACAAGTGAGGAGAAGAAAGGGAAACATGAAGACTCTGGATGTTCATCATGTGTGGCTAAAGGCAAAGCGGTGATGTCTGACCTCAGTTTTAAAAGGTTTTATACGCTTTAGAGACAAAATATTTTAGATTTAAGTCCGAGTCAGGTAGACAGGGTCAGTACCTGAGTGTATTGTTCACATCGTGATGGTAGGATGGGGCGAACGATGGATCAATGGATCAGGACCAGTGCCCGTAGTTATCGAATTACTCTTAAGAATGCTGTTGAGTGGACTTAAGTGTAAAAAAAATCTTAGCTAAAAGCTGAGACTTACTCTCACTCTAAACAAAGTAGGAGTAATTCTTATGTGTCAGTCTTCGCAAAAGTTCGATGTGAACGAAATTGAAAATCAGCCAAAATTTGACCTTTGACCCAAAATGGCCAACTTCCTGTCGGTTTTAGGACATACCTCCAAGAGACTTTTTTTCTTGATTTGGGGAGATCTACCTATGTGCAAAATTTCAACTCTCCAGGACTTACCAGTTCCTCTCTCACATTAGGTGGCGCTGTCGAGTCGTTTGGACACACCCATAAAACATTCCAATAGAATCATGCGAAGAGATGATTTGCAAAGCTGATCCTGGATGACGTTACGAAACCCCGGCATGGACCAATCACTGCCTCKGATTTCATCTTCAAGAAGATTCTGCGAAATGTTAAGATGAAATTGTGAAAATCCTAAGATAAGTTCACATTTGACACAATAATGTTCATACATGTCACAATGTACTGATTGTCATAAATTAAATTAAATTTCTTCATTTACATCATGAATGAATCATTTTTTCTCCCCTTTTTTCTTTTGTATTGATGACTGAACCTGTTTTYCACACCTTATTTTAGTTCCTCTGTATTGTAACTGAAAATCACACTCAGGTGGGAGACCCCCGGACCACTTCGTGCAGTTTCTGAGGTGGTGCAGGGTACTGTTGAGGAGGACACAGCTGTGATCTCTGTCTTCAGTCCAGCTCAGACCTCTAGTGGAAACTCTTAACACTTGAGAGTCCTCTGGAGCAGTATTAACTTTTGTGATAATAAAATTGTGTTTCCATCCAGTTGTAGAGTGAATTTTTATTGAACTTTTCAAAATTTGCAAAAAATTTAATAAATAAAAATTTGAATCTAGACGGTTTCCATCTAGTTTCCCTCTCGACTGTTTGATGCGAATAAACGAGGCTACGCAACGCGTGATTACGTTAGATGTCGGCGACAAGCTTTGCGGTACTAAACAGGAAGTGAAACTTGCTAACTAGCAGAGGCTAATCATCTTGGGACAATGAAGCAATTTTTTCGTGAATGCCTTGCTATTGGGCAAGTTGTAATTATTCTRTCTAYTCAGCTAGTACAGGCTATGYTTAACGCTGCCAGGAGAMGTAGGGAAATAAACGCAGCAGAAAGGCACGTGCAACTACTCAGGGCTCCGTACACATGGGAGAGACGACGTAATAAAGATTTCTGGGACATCATGTTAAATCAGATTATGCCCAAACACATTCTCTTTAGCTAAAAGCTAACATGCGTTAACGTAAAAACTCCAGTTTCATTTAGACATTTAAAGTGTATCTTACCCCCACCCCCAACCCCCCGTGAAAAGATAACTCCACCCCAAGGTGAAATTTGAAAAATGCTTTAAAGTGGGTAGGGGAGGGGCGGGGTTTAGAGAGGGGARGTGTGGCCAGGACGAGAGAACGTGACAGCTAGCATTAGCATAATTGATGCTACATGGAGAGTGACCACAGCGACGCAGATAGTTACATCTCTAAACG
>NW_013953234.1:72174-74549 GCF_001266775.1 Austrofundulus limnaeus
CACACACACACACACACACACACACACACACACACACACACACACACACACACACACCGGCCCTACCTAGTGATGGGGGTCAGCGTGCTGAAGGCAGCAGTTTCAGGCCGTCCTGTGAGCGCTTGGCTAAACTCGCCTCTATATATGCAAATCCCATTCATTTCCCTTGCAGCTGATGATCTATGAGGGTTATTGATCAACATGAGGATGTCTCTGCGCTTGGCTGATGTGAGTGGACATGCGTGTGTTTATTTCTTGATGCAGAGACTCCAAATGAAATTTAAAGTGACACAAGAAGACCTGGGTCCAGTGGGAGATGGGTGAGGAGATCCAGACCAGGTCTACAAGTAGCGTCTTACTGGTCTGCAGTTATAGTTGTTGACCCAGCTTTAAGAGGGAACCATAGTTGTTATTTTATTGTCTTGTTTTGTCTTTGTTTGGATTTATTTAGCATGTTGGTACAGCAACAGTGAGCCGGGGCCAGGTGGGCGGAGTTTAAACAGTTTATTTAACAGGAGGACTCACTTCTAACCGGATCACACACCGGCTGACCGGTGAGGAACAGAGCCAGCCGCTGCAGACTGACTGCTTTTTTTCTCCTCCCTGTGCCATGACAACGCTGCACAACAAGCTCACAAACAGTCGCGCTTGGACTCGACTGTGGTTTTAAGAGTCTACAAGCAACTTTTCCCCCTCATGCACAAAAAGCTCAAATYGGGGGACTTTTCTGGGGACAGTTTTAGCTGGGGACAAGTCATCCAAAACTGGGACTGTCCCTGGAATTCGGGGACGTCTGGTCACCTTGGACAACTTTTAGCTGGCATTTTGCTACTCTGATCTACCGTTCTGCAAGTTTTAATTTTTAAGGAAAACATTTAATGCTTCTACCATTTTACTATTTTTACCAAGTGTTGTGCAACATTCAGCTAGCATTTTGCTACTTTTAACTAACATTCAGTTACTCTTAGCAAGCCCTTAAAAGTTTTCAACATTTTGCTATTTTTAGGTTGATTGAGCATTCAGCTTGTATTTCCCTGCTTTTACTTTTTAATTAGTATTTTATAATTTTACTGGAATTTTGCTTTTATTTTTTAGCGACTGTTTGCAATGGTTAGCTAGCATTTTGTTATTTTATTATGTAACTAGCATTCTTTTCCTTTTAGCATTTAGCTAGCCTTTTAATGTTTCCAGCATTTTTCTATTTTTAGCTATCCTTCAACTTTATTCAGCTTACTAGTATACTATTACTTTTAGTTAACATTTTTGCTTCTTTTAGCAGCATTTTGCAACATTTAGATAGATTTTATGAGATAATGCTTTCAGAACTGAGCTATTTTTAGCTATTTTTTCAGTCCAGTTAGCATTCATCTTGCATTTTTCTGCTTTTACTTTTAAGTGTGTCATGTGTCAATACTGTTACATTTAGCTAATGTCAGCTACTTTTATCCACCATTTTGCTACTTTTACTGGCATTTTGTTTCTATTTTTTAGCTAGTGTTTTAGTAGAAATACTTTCAGGTACTATTTTGTTACTTTTAACCAACATTTTTTAACTAGTGTCTTGTAATGTTCATCTAGCATTTTGCCATTTTTGTATTTAGCATTTTGCCTCTTTGAACTAGTATTCTGCAACTTTTAACTTTTAGTTAGCCTTTTAATACTTTCAGCACTTTTGCTACTTTTAGCTAATTTTGCACTCCATTTAGCATTCGGCTTGCATTGTGCTATTATAAATTTTTACCTAGTGTTTCAGTACAATTACATTTAGCTAACATTAGTTACTTTTAGTCAGCATTTTGTCTCTTTTAGTCAGCATTTTGTCACTTTTAGTCAGCATTTTGTCACTTTTAGTCAGCATTTTGTCACTTTTAGTCAGCATTTTGTCACTTTTAGTCAGCATTTTGTCACTTTTAGTCAGCATTTTGTCTCTTTAGTCAGCATTTTGTCTCTTTAGTCAGCATTTTGTCTCTTTTAGTCAGCATTTTGTCTCTTTTAGTCAGCATTTTGTCTCTTTAGTCAGCATTTTGTCACTTAGCATTTTGTCACTTTTAGTTAGCACTTTGTCACTTTTAGTTAACATTTTGTCACTTTTAGTTAGCATTTTGTCACTTTTAGTCAGCATTTTGTCTCTTTTAGTCAGCATTTTGTCTCTTTAGTCAGCATTTTGTCTCTTTAGTCAGCATTTTGTCTCTTTAGTCAGCATTTTGTCTCTTTAGTCAGCATTTTGTCTCTTTAGTCAGCATTTTGTCACTTTAGTCAGCATTTTGTCACTTTAGTCAGCATTTTTTCACTTTAGTCAGCATTTTGTCACTTTAGTCAGCATTTTGTCTCTTTTAGTCAGCATTTTGTCACTTAGTATTTTGTCACCTTTAGTC
>NW_013953234.1:75963-77877 GCF_001266775.1 Austrofundulus limnaeus
ATTTTGTCACTTTTAGTTCGCATTTTGTCACTTTTAGTTCGCATTTTGTCACTTTTAGTTCGCATTTTGTCACTTTTAGTCAGCATTTTGTCACTTTTAGTCAGCATTTTGTCACTTTTAGTCAGCATTTTGTCACTTAGCATTTTGTCACTTTTAGTTAGCATTTTGTCACTTTTAGTTAACAATTTGTCACTTTTAGTCAGCATCTTGTCACTTAGTCAGCATTTTGTCACTTAGTCAGCTTTTTGTCACTTTTAGTTCGCATTTTGTCACTTTTAGTTCGCATTTTGTCACTTTTAGTTCGCATTTTGTCACTTTTAGTTAGCAATTTGTCACTTTTAGTTAACAATTTGTCACTTTTAGTTAGCATTTTGTCACTTTTAGTCAGCAGTTTGTCACTTTTAGTTAGCATTTTGAGGCTTTTGGCTAATATTTTGCGACCTTTAGCTTTCAATTCAGTTTAGCTTCTTCAGCCTATCGGTAAAGTCCATCAGTCTAACTTTAAATTCTTCCACGATTTTCATTTTCACTGTTTGTTTTACGTTCTCCTAATAAAGAAACAACACATGCAGGAGAACCAACTCAATCTGCAGATAAACTATTATTTTTRTTTCATTTTTGTGATTCTTCTTAGCAGCTTAAATCAATTTAAAATCATTAAACCCAATAAAAGCTCTGCTGAGCTGACTAACTTGCTCTCTTTCTGTTCCTTATTATTTATTTATTTATTTATTTTTGCTGTAAAGATTAAMGTCACGAGGASAGCCTAAACAATCTGGTCATATGTRGGAGTTTGCTGTGTGAGAGCGTTTGCACATCTGTGCGTTTGACACGTTTCTTGAGAAGCTGCCTCCTCAGCAGGAGCAGCTCCTCATGTAGAACTATGCAAACAGAGCTGTGTGTTTTAGGTTTTCTCTGCCTGTTAAACCATGAAGAACATGAAGAGGAGTATTTATCCGCTGACCGGCGCCGCAGTGACAGAATCAGACTGAGGAGCTTTCGGCTCACTGATGGTTTAGSGGTGCTTCGACGCCGCTTTCCTCCTAAATTCCAACCGAGCCGGTAACAACGAGAAGCTCCCTCCCCCTCTCCCCCAGGTTAACGACACCCGACTCAACCCCTCAGCTCTATTTTAAACCCTGACCTGCAGCTCATCTTCTGCAGAGAAACAATCCAGAGCAAGAAAAGAACCATTTCTGTCCTCATTGAGATAGAAATCAGTTTGTCTTTGGTTTTAAAGATGAGCCACATTTTCTTTTTATCTGAGATTCAAAGTATGACCAACAGAATTATCTTTTTCTGGCATTATTACCATAATTCCCCAGGTTTCCATCCTCTCTGTGGATGGGACACCTACATCGATTTCACAGGCGAAGCTGAAACAAAGAGGAGAGAATCAGCTGGTCCAGTCCTCATATGAGAGTTTGATTTGTGTGGAGGAGCAGGTTAAAGCAGCCAGAGTTCAGACTGAATGTTTTTGTTTGGATCGTCTCACCCAGCATCCTCCTCCAGGATTCTCCACCCTGCTCGCTCTTCTTCACCCCCTGGTTGCTTTTGATGGTTGAAACCCAGGTATTTAACCCTCCTGCTGCCCTAAGGTCAAAGTGGCCCACAAGGCCTCAGCRCTGTAAATCAGTGGTTCCTAACCTTTTTAGACCTGTGTACCCCCTGAACCATTTAGTCATACCACTAGTACCCACTCAGTCAGACGTGATGATGATTCTCCAAAACTACAATGTACTAAACTGATTCTTAAATGAAAATTATTTATTTAACCCCATCCGTCCGTCTGTTTTCTTCCTCTTATCCRGGGTCAGGTCTCGGGGGCAGCAGTCTAAGCACAGAGACCCAGACTTCCCTCTCTCCAGCCACTTGGACCAGCTCCTCTGGGGGAATCCCAAGGTGTTCCCAGGC
>NW_013953234.1:79823-86399 GCF_001266775.1 Austrofundulus limnaeus
CTCCTGGATGACTGAGCTTCTCACCCTACCTCTAAGGAAGAGCCCAGACACCCTGTGGAGGAAACCCATTTCGGCCGCTTGTATCCGCTATCTCGTTCTTTCAGTCACTACCCAAAGCTCCTGACCATAGATGAGGGTAGGAACGTAGAGCTTCACCTTCTGGCTCAGCTCTCTTCACCACGACAGACCGGTACAACGCCCGCATCGCTGCAGACGCAGCACCAATCTGCCTGTCGATCTCCCGCTCCATTCTTCCCTCATTCGTGAACAAGACCCCGAGATACTTAAACTCCTCCACTTGGAGCAGGACCTCCTCTCCGACCCGGAGGCGGCACCCTACAGGTTTCTGGCTCAAGACCATGGTCTCGGATTTGGAGACACTGATCCTCATCCCAGCTGCTTCACACTCGGCTGTGAACCGCTCCAGTGAGAGCTGGAGATCACGATCTGATGAAGCCAATAGGACCACATCATCCACAAAAAGCAGAGATGTGATCCTAAGGCCACCAAAAAAGATCCCCTCAACACCTTGGCTACTCCTAGAAATTCTGTCAATAAAAGTTATGAACAGAATCTGTGACAAAGGGCAGAATCCGTGACAAAGGGCAGCCTTGGCGGAGTCCAACTCTCACCGGAAACGAGTCCGACTTACTATCGGCAATGTGGACCAAGCTCTGGCACCAGTCATACAGGAACCTAACAGCCCGTATCAATGGGCCTGGTACCAATACTCCCGGAGTACCCCCGACAGGAGTYCCCGAGGGACACAGTCAAACGCCTTCTCCAAGTCCACAAAACACATGTGTACTGGTTGAACTCCCATCCACCCTCCAGGACCCTGTTGAGGGTGTAGAGCTGGTCCACTGTTCCACGACCAGGAACAAAGCCACACTGCTCTTCCTGAATTCAAGATTCAACTATACGACGGACCCTCCTCTCCAGGATCCCTAAATAGACCTTAGCAAGGAGGCTCAGAAGTGTGGTCCCCCTGTAGTGGGAACACACTCTGCGGCCCCCCTTTTTAAATAGGGGAACCACCACCCCGATCTGCCAATCCAGGGGAAATGCCCCCGATGTCCATGCGATATTTAACCTCCTATAACGTTTAATTATCAGGCATTTAATTTTGTTTTACTCAAATTCAAAAGATAAAAACGTTGCCTTGAAAGAGAATGCGTAATAAAAAAAAACTGGTAAAGGCAGGTGCAGGAAGCAGCAGTGTCCAAAATACGTCAAATACCCCAAATGACCAAATTCCACGAGATTCTGCGTTTTATACAGGATTCCATTTTGTGTCAATTTTGTGATTCCGTTTGCATTTTCCGCATTGTGGAAATCATAGGGCCCTACATATCGCAGTGCTATTTTTATTTATTTTTTTACACACCTGGGAAATTTAACCACGTACCCCCTGTGTTCTGAACCTGTAATTTCATTGTGCCCTGTACAATGACAATAAAGGTCTATCTTATCTAATCTAATCTTATCTTATCTTATCTTATCTTATCTTAATATGCTCACATACCCCTGGTTATGAATCATGGCTGTAAAGAACTGATCAGATTGGTAGCCTGAATAATACACAGTAAACAGATTAAGTTCTCAGTTAAACGTTTATTTTCAGATCTAAAAACTCTCGTTTCACTCTGAGTCCGTCTGTGGACTCAGAATCTAAACAAAATTGGCAGCGAATCATAATCCCTAGAAACCCTGGTCACACCCCCTGAAGGTGGTTCTTCATTGAAATATTTACTGCTGGAGCGAGGCACATATTAAAATAGAGATTTATTGATTCTCTTACCGTTTAAAGTAAATAACTCAACTGATCAGAAAGTATATATAACATATGAGATTTCAGTTAATCAACAACAAAATACCCAACAGGTCCTCTTGATCCAAGGGCAGCAGGAGGGTAAAACACACCCTCCTTTAGCACATCTACTCTTTGCAGCTTCACCTGTCCCACTCTTATGGACACACCTTCTGTCTTACAGACCTCCACCTCTCCAGACTCTCTTCCACCTGCTCCAACAAACACTGTAGTTCAGGTGGACCAACCTCAACCCATCCAACACTACTGCAAACAACTAAATACCATATGACCCCTGCACGTTCGTGGGGAGGGGGGCTCATTGGTGGGCCCGATGGATACCCCTTCATCAGAGGTAAACAACTTTAAAATCTGAAATTTCTATGTTGAATAGTTTGTGAGTTATAAACATTTKTGTATGTCCAGACACCCCCTTTTTAGATGGAGCCCCCTCCTCAAATATGGGGTCCATCATAAAACCATTGGCTGGCTCAGTGTAGGTCGGACACATCTACTTCCTGACAAATTTCATAGGTGATGTCGTTTCCATGCTACGGTTGTAAATAAATAAATTAATAAAAAATAAAAAGTACAAGAACAATATAACCCCCGCTTCAAATGCGGGGGTCATAATAAGGGGCTCAGATCTGAACCATGATGCAAACCCACCCCCAGCTTGAACCAATCTGCCACACCCAAATTCTATTTTTTTTTTTTTTTTTTGGAGAAACAGGTCACCTGAGGTAAACAACATAAAGGCAAAAAAAATAACCAACTGTTGTGTTGAGTTTTATTTATTGGATTTTCTTATTTTGTCTTTGGCCATAGTTCTGAAAGGCTCAGCTGAAGCCAGCTGTTATTGTAAACAATGGTTTTATGTAAACATGAAACTGTGACCGCCATGATGAACGTGTGATGAAGGCAGCTCAGAGGTCAGTAGTGTGTGTGTGTGTATGTGTGTGTGTGTTCTGGTGGGGCAGGCGGGTTGTTTATGGTGATCTTGTCACGTTTCGTCTCTCCGGGACAATCATGAGATTAAGTGTTGAGGAGCGGCTGCAGTCACATACCATTACTCACTCTCTGCATCACAATTAGAGCAAATGGCGCATTACAGAGAAATTATCATCAATATGATATTAAGAGACGGTGGCTAAACCAATAAGGAGGAAAGTGCTTATCCACTGGTAACCGAAGATAACTCTGAGGCAACGACACGCAGAGCTGACACCGGACTGGCCTCTGACCATGAAGATGAACTCTGAGCTCTCAGACTGACGCTCACTGAGACTGGAGAGCTCTAAATAAAGAAACCTCTGAGTTTAGAGAGAAAACCTACAAAAGTTCAGCAGGCAAATAAAAACCTGAAATATTTTCACCTGTAAGTGAAAACAAGGCAGGCGTTCAGCAGACACATTTACTAAAACAGGGCAGCGTTTGGTTCCTGCAGTGAATAGGAGGAGTTTCTTGTTGTGTGTAACCATGATGAGAAGGGGTTATCTGCGAAATCAAAGTGGGCGTGTCACAAGAGTGGGCGTGTCTAAACCATAAACACTGTGGGCTACGAGGCCTATATGACGGTATCCTTAGACCCTGCTTGACCTCTATACAGCCTGACCCTGACCCCAACACTAAGGTTAACCAGGAGAAATGTGACCCAAGTAGGGGTCTCCAGAAAAAGTGGTGCCATACGGTGACGCCCCTTTTTTTGCTTGTCCAGTCAGGTGTGWCCCTTTAAAAAAGTCTGTCAAATCAGGTGTATCGCTTTAGAATCGCCTTTCGTTGGGACACGCCCACTCTTCCCCGCAGAGACCCCTACTTGACCATGATTGGTAGAGTTCATAATGTGGGCAGATTTTGTTCTAACTATGACTGGTGCAGTTTGGAAAAAAGATGAAGGTTGGGTGTGGGCAGAGCTTGGCAAAGCCGTTATTGGTTAGATTGACTTATCTTGTGGGTAATTTAAAAAAGGAAATAATGTAGGGATGCAAACAATTATTCGACTTACAATTAATTGTCGAATAATGGTTTATTAGATTAAAATTTCTTCCATTCGATTAATTGAAAGCATCAGTTTAAACCTTATTTCAGTGTAGTTTTGCCTTCATCCAGTAGAGGGCGGCTCTGCTCTCACAGCCTGGCCTACTCTACCCCGACCTTATGTTGAGCTGAGCAGGCCGCCTTCATGGGGGCGGCATCATAAACACCCAAATCTTGTTTAGTTTTAGTTGCGATACAACARTAATAATGGACTAGTTATCAATTAATTGTTAGTCGATCAATAAGATCAGTCAACTTTAGATCAATCCATTACTTAATAACTTGCATCCCTAAATGGTAATAGTAAAAATACTGTGAAAATGTAAACATAATTTTGTGCAGCTAGCACCTCCCTGTCTCAAGTTATGACCAATATTAAGTCATATTTTTAAATGCAAATCTTTATACAGGCTGGTTAGGGCTGTCCTTACCCAGGCTGATTGTGACACGCCCCTCCACATGCACAGCATTCAAATTTTGTGGAGCTAGGACCTTCCCGTCTCGAGTTATGACTAAAATTTGTATTTTATTTTAAAAATCTAGGCGTTTTCTGGCCGTTTTGACTGAGCTACTCCCAGTTGCCCCCAGCTTCTTCAAACCCCACCCAAAAAAGTCAGTCCAACCAATCACGTCTTTAACAAAGTCCTCCCACAAAACAAGAAACTCTTGAATGAAGATGAAAAAAACATAAATCCATCTGCAGACAAACAGGGACAGATCTGTGGACAAATAATGGCGAAAAAGAGTCCCGCCGTGTACTGCAGTGGGAGGGGCTTCCCAGGAGCTTGGGTTGKTGTGTGTCTATAGCTGCGCTTCCATTGCAAATGTGCGCAAAACTTTGTCGATGTTCTGTTAATGTCAAAAAAACAGTTTCGTAATTGCGGTGTTTCCATTAAGTAAGAAATGCTATTAAAGTCACGCGTGAATACGTTTGTTGTAGCAATAAGTCATTACAAACATGGCGGCGATGGATGTAAACACATAGCATGTTGCTACCACGACACTAGCGCTCATCATCAGAGGAGACGTCGGCGTCTTTTATCGAGGCTTTCCAGAGACAAGTCCCTACTTGGGAGTGGCTACGTATGCTGTGTTTTTGGGAAATTGTAGTCGGTGAGTTTACTACTTTATACGATATTACTACTACTTCTACTTCCTGTTATCTTCTTCATCATCGTCTTTTTCACCAGTAGAAACAGACGGTTGTTGATCACGTGACTCCTGTGATGCGAAAAAAGTGTTTCCATTGCAGTTTTGCGAAAAACACCAATTTCGATACGGCTGAAAAACCACCTCATCGTAGCGCAAAAACATTTTGTCGATAAAAGGAAGTTTTTTYGAAATTGACGCGTTTCCATTGAGCAAATTTATTTTCTAAATTCTAATTTGCGCATTTTCATGGTCAATGGAAACGCAGCTTATGTGCGTCAACCAATCGGCTTGGGATGGAGAACGTGGAGGAGTGATCCGTGAAACACAAAGAGCTCTGATATCTGAGAATCATGTGCCGTTAGTTCAACCACGACCTTATTTTACTCAAATATGGGCAGTTTATCTAGTTAAATACATTAAAATATCTCATTTAAAAGTGTTCTGATGTTGCCAGCGCAGTGTTGGGTCAACGGCGCAGTTTGAAGCACACGTCTCCCATTACGAGGGGAAAATCCAGATTAGTTTCTGTCCTGGACCTGTCGCCTCAGAGGAGGGGTAGGAAACAGGAGAAAACTGTTTGTGTTGTTGCTTTCTGAAGAAGTTATCAGCTGTTTTTGTTTACCTGATCCTTGTGAAGCTTTGGGAAATATTTGTCGTTGTCTCTGAAGATCTTTCAGGAATCAAACTTTTTATTCAACGAATACTTTGATTAAGTTTGTAGTTATTTTCCTGGTGTTGTTTCTTTTTCCTCGGCGGTTGTAAAAAAAGTGTTAAAAGACTGAGTTTATTACTGAGAATCAATCAGGCTGGGTGCTACCTGGCTGTCATTAACAGCAGCCCCGGGCACATCTCCCAGTGTGACTTGTGTCGAGCTCAGTTCAGAACACCACCTCACACGTTCTGACGAAACCGTGCTGCAACCGCAGAGGTGTCTTTGTCAGAATTAACTTCTCCGTGTCCCGTTTTTACTTCCCAGTCAGGAGAAGTCCAGCCACAGCGGAGGAGAGTGGAACCAAACCCTGAGGGGAAAGCTGCCCGCTCGTCTGTCCTGCTGGTGACATAAGAAACGTCAGGAAACTCCCAGCTTTCTTTATCTGATGAAATTTACAGCAATCCGYCCGTCAGTCAGGTTTAACAAACACYACCAGGGTTTATAAAAGTTACAGAARACWAATTTTAGKTTTTTGTTTTTGTGTTAAYGCTTCAAAGAATTCACAATATTCAGATTATTTTTCTTCTGTACAGATTTTAGCAGGTATTTCGTTCTGCTGTTTTTCTGCTATTTCAACAATTCATACATCAAAACGTTCAGCTCTTTCAGGACATTCCAGCTGTGACTTTCAGTACTTCAGCTATTTATACTTTTTTAACTATTTCACTTTTCTGGACATTTTTTTTTCTATTGAAAATGAATGGAGCTGTTTTCAACTTCCTTAAAATCCTTCAAAATGTTTCTAAATTTTTGTTCTGGTTCTGCTATTTAACTTCCTTCTGCTAATTTTAGCTTCTTATTTTGCCATCCATCCATCCATCCATCCATCCATCCATCCATCCATCCATCCATCCATTTTCTTCCA
>NW_013953234.1:87982-90076 GCF_001266775.1 Austrofundulus limnaeus
TTCAACACAGGGACTTCACTCTGGGCTCAAATTAAAGATAAAACCCCACAAAACACATTCTACCATCCATATTTACTCACAGCATGATTAAATTAAAAAATATATATATTAATATTCATAAATATTTACACCAACTCTGTACTTTCAGCCAAATTTCCACCAATAACCAGCCAAACCGCAAGAATAAACAATATATCCTTATATCTTTCAGAGCATTAACATTCCACACAGCTTATAAAACCACCAGCAGCGAAAAAATATTTGTTTTTTACTCACATTTGATGCATATTTGTCCTCAAATATGTCCAAATTAGCGACTCAAAATGGCGACCGGAAGTCTTTTTATCCAAATAATTTTACTTCTCCTGGCCACAAAAATCCCTCTTCCATGTCTTGAAGCACTCAAAACACATAATAACAAATATATTTTCATCTTATCAGCAGGTTTAGTCGGCTAACTGGTCAAAAAACGGTAGAAAACAACGTTTTCCTGTGAGCGTTAGCTGCCAGTCAATCAAAGATAGAAAGACAAAAACCGGAAGTTGGTCACTACTGAGGTTTTATTGGCCCTAGACTGGCGAAACTTGAACCCAGTTGGTCAAAAGAGGTGTCAATCRAAAGAGGAGGGCCTAGACGTCAAGTTTGATGTATTGCACACGGACACAGGCGGAACAGGAAACAGATGTTACACTTCAAAATAAAAGAAATACAAAACGGCATGCTGAATTCAGCTGAATTTTAGTTTCTTTTTTTTTATGTTATTTTATTTTTTTTGCATTTTCAGCTTTTCAAATTGAACTTTCATTACTGTTTTCCTATTAAACATTTTCAGCTCCGTTTCAGCAGCTTTCAGCTAAAGTTTTCAGCATTCTCACTGTTTTGCAGGAAATGCGGTTTCTCGAGTTAAAAATGTTCCATTTTCTGAAYCATGTTTTGTTTTGAGGAAAAACTGAAGCAAATCCAGCGAATCTAAAAATCAGCTGTGACTCTGCGTCCCGCGCTCCCACCCCTCTCCCCCTCATTACTTCTCCATATGTAGATAGCCTCGCATTATTATTATTTTTCTGCCTGATTTCGCTGACGCAGCAGCGGCCAAATGAAGTGAGATATACGGCGGAGCTTATTGGTGGAGATGGCCAATCCCTTCTGGCCAAAACCATTAAGAAAATGGACCAGTTGGTCTCCTCGCTGCTATTTTTAGAGCTTAATCAGATGTGAAAAATAAGAAATAAACAAATCAAGTCTTTTTGGCTGTCTGGAGGCTTCTGCTAAGGTTGTGTGCGACAATAATTACCACAGTTTGGTTCCTGTGAGCAGCACATGATGTGCAGCCATGATTCTCTTAACGGTAAACAAATAATAAAGGAAAACGACAACGAGAGCCAATTAAAATGAGTTTTAGTTGAAGATTTAAAGTTTATATCTCAATATTAAATAAAATTTCTCCACTTTATCACATTACACTTGGATTTTCCATCTTTTATGTGTCAGATTCCTTCCTCTGCAGGTGAAAATGTTTATGTAGCTGAAATTTTGTTTCTAAATGATGCATTTTTAAAAAATCTGTCTGAAATCAGAGTTTTGAGTGTTACAACTGAAGGAGCAGGAAGCTGAAAACCCTCCACAGACCTTAAAGTGGCCGTGACATCAGTTTTTGTAATGATTTTGAATGCATTTTTGTAAAGAGAACATTAATAACATGTTGCAAAAACTAAAATGACGCCGCTGAGACGAACAGTTGTTGAGATATTTGCACGTGAAGAAACAGGAAGTGATGTCACAGGGGAATGTCTGCRTGAAAACATTTTTTAGTGATTTCTGGTCAACTGTAACACAAAAACGGCTGCACTGATCAGTATGAAATTTGTCAGGAATGTAGATGAGTCTGACCTACACTGGGCCAGCCAATGGTTTTATGATAGACCCCATATTTGAGGAGGGGGCTCCATCTGAAAAGGGGTGTCAAAAATGCTTATAGCTCAAAACATCATCCTTTTATCACCCACCCAATCCCATGGTTCATTGCTCAGCAAAGCCAACTGTTCACACAGATATGAATAGCAGGAAAACGTAAATGTCAAAGTAGTATACTAC
>NW_013953234.1:92965-93854 GCF_001266775.1 Austrofundulus limnaeus
ACGTGGTTGTTCGGCAGCTGTTTTCACACAGACCTTTCATAGTCCCAAAGACACCCTGCGCCGAGCTCAGGAAACCMCCTCCCGCTGCAACATACGTCACTGCATGGAGTTCCCCCGCAGTAGCCGACAATGCAGAAAAAAAAGTCGTCACTCCCCCGACGTATTTATCCACATCTGTCCTGGTTAAAGTTCCACAGTTTTTATCAGTCAGATTCCTCCGTGCACAACGTCTGATTTATATCCATTCACGAGTTTTTCACGGTTTGACTATCTTTATAAAACTGYTTCCTGGTCGGCTCGGGGAGCGAGTTGGTTATTTATTATTTTTCCTTTTTTTTACCGAGCGCATAGCTCTTTCAGCACAAACAGGCACGAGTTTTTCTTGGTTTGACTGTCTTTGTAAAACTCTGCTTCAACAGTCTGCTCTAGTCAGAAGCTTTTTTCGTCTTTTGAGTGTCCGTCTGAGCACTTTCAGTTTCAGCACAAACAAACACGCCCACGAACTTCACCAGTCACACATTACCGCCGACAATGGAGAGGGGGTAAAAAGCTCTGCCGGCGGGTTGTGCCAAAAGGGGCTGTCAACACGATGCTGAGAAGCCCGGTGACGTAATTTTTGTCACTGAACTGCGACAACCCGTGCCGACGTCGGCAGTTCGGAGGGAGAATGTTTCTAGCTTAAGGGAGAGCCCAGACACCCTGCCAAGGAAACCCATTTCAGCTGCTTGTATCTGCGATCTTGTTCTTTCGGTCACTACGCGAAGCTCGTGACCATAGATGAKGTTAGGAACATAGACCGACTTGTAAATCGAGAGCTTCGTCTTCTGGCTCAGCTCTCTTCACCACGACAGACCGGGACAACACCCACATCACCGCAGATGCAGCACCA
>NW_013953234.1:94231-96054 GCF_001266775.1 Austrofundulus limnaeus
GGATTTGGAGGCACTGATCCTCATCCCGGCCGCTTCACACTCGGCTGCAAACCGCTCCAGTGAGAAGACAGAAGTTGTGTAAAACCTAAGTATAAAAAATGAGCTAAAAACATGGTATGTAAACTTTTAGCTGAAATTAGTCAAACAGATGCTAAAGATAAAAAAGAAAACGTACTAATCTTAAAATGAAACGGTGACAGGAAGCTGAAGAAACCCTATGGTTGTTTTGAAGCTACACACTGGATTGCTCTTTCCCAAACACATGGAGATGACATCATAACTGAGTATAAAAACTCCTGTGTGGACAACAACGTCCCCACCAGAACAGCAGAGGTGTCAAGTAACTAAGTACAAATACTTTGTWACTTTACTTWAGTAGACATTTTGGTTATTTATACTTCAGTGGAGTAATGAATTTTCAGCCTACTTTTTACTTCTCCTTACATTTTTATTCAGTTACCTGTACTTTCTACTCCTTAGTTTTTAAAAATGCAAAAGTATTTCATTTCTGTTTAACTTTGACTTGTTTTTTTATTCCATCTTTTCATTGGTCAGAAAATAAATAAATAAATAAATAAATAGAAATGTATCCAGATACATGGAGCCCATGGATAGAGTGAATTTGATTGTGGTTGGATGAGAAGTGTAAATATTTACTATTCTGACATCCTATTGGATTGAACTCACTCCATCACACCTGTGTGACACAGATCACATCACATCCCTGCAGACAGACTGTAGCAGATGGAGAATGAAGATGATCGTGGCTGAAACAACTAATCTAGTCAGTTAATCCCAAAATTTCAACATTAATGTTTTAAAATAACTTTATACTCATAATTGCCTTTAGAAGAAAAAAATGTGTGTGTGTGTGTGGGGGGGGTGTCTAGAACCCTGCAGCACAGCCTTAAATGTTCATTACTTTTACTTTTATACTTCAAGTAGTTTTAAAACCAGTACTTTATACCTTTACTTGAGTAAAAAGCTTGAGTTGATACTTCTATTTCCAAAAAAGTATTTTAAACCCTAGTATCTATATTTATACTTAATTACAACAGATGCTAATATGAGCTCAACATTAGTTTAAATAAAAATGGAGTAAATAAACAACATCTAAATATAAAAAACAAACGTTACACTTAAAAACATTTGTTGAAATCAATGAAACAAAAGTTAAAATGAACCAAACTTTGAAGAGATCGCTGCAGTTCTACAGAGAATCTCATCAGAAACAAACAATTTAAATTGATATTTGAATAAGTCAAAAAAACATAAAATCCAAAGGTTTAATTCATCATAAGTCAAATATTCTGAAATTTAAAAAAAGGCACATAATATACAGAAGTTTGCAAAAGAAAACACGAAACAAAAAAATAACCATGCAGATGTAACTAAAAACGCTGACTCAGCACTCGCTCTGTGGCTTTTGTTTCARTGCTGGATTTAACCGGTCGTTCTAATTCAATAAATCCTGTGCCTTTAATTGGAATCAATTGATACTTTTATTTAAACAAATTCTAATTTGAAYGAAGTGGGATATTTAAAATAAAGCAGGGAAGAACCACTGCTGCTGTTTTTGTTTGTGGGCCTGGTTGTCGCTCAGCTTCGTCTTCCTGCCCTCTGTGTGTGTTTACGTCCCGTRTCGGTGGATTAAATCCTGCCCACGGGGCTACAGCGCACGCACGAGGAACACCGAGGTTCAAACAAGACCCCAGAGAGAACAGGACCCTCTTTTTTTAGTTCATCTGTTAATCTCTCCTTCCAGTGCACTGCCTCCCCTCCTCTCCTCTGTGTGTGTGTGTGTGTGTGTGTGTGTGTGTGTG
>NW_013953234.1:104440-106028 GCF_001266775.1 Austrofundulus limnaeus
TAGTTTTTCTATGGTATAAGTGGTTTTGAAGTTGGTGAAAATTTCATGTCATTAGCACCTCTAGTAATATATTTACTGAGAAAAATGGTGACGTGTTCAATACTTATTTTACCCGCTGTATATTGTATATGAATTGTTGCCAGTTAGTAAGTGTCAAATTGAACTTGCACTTTAAAATTAGCTTCCACTAGTTTTTCTATGGTATAAGTGGTTTTGAAGTTGCRGACCTAAATATTTTCATGAGCGCTTTAGAAWTACGGAGCTAAATTTTGGATTAGCACTGGCCACCAATGCTTAAAGCTATAAATAGCATTATCATGCAGCTCTTGGGTCAAAATGACCCAGAAGGTCTCAGAGGCAAAACGCTAGCTAAAACTAGCAAAATGCTAACGAAGCACAATCATTAAAAGACAAATGAGTGAAAAAAGCGGAAATGTCTAAATAAAAACTGATCAACACTTTATAAAATTATTAGAAGTTTTGTTTTCTTTGACAATAAACAAAAAGAAGAACTGGATTAAGAAAAATAAACGTATAAAGCGAAACTTCAGCTCATGTTAAACGTGATGTCGCGGGATTTTTGTTGTTAAAGCGACACAAAGGTGAAAATCTTTCACCTTTTTCTGTCTCAACCTCTTCATCTCCACTTCCTGCTTCAACCAACCCCGTCCCGCCTCTGATCTGTCCTTCCTGTCCGGCGTCCCGTCCTCCCGATCCACTCAGAGGACAGTTGTCTCCTCCAGCCGGGGGCCCAGATGCTTCTCCGAGGGTTTGCTCCCRTTTTCCTAAAGCGACAAAATTCAGCACAAACAGACGGTTAAACAGGTAGGTCACGGCGAGAGGAGGGGGAACGCGAGATGGAAAGACAAAGGGAAAGACGAACGGAGAGAGAGAGAGAGGAAAAGTTAGTGGTCAGCAACACCACGGGCATCATAAATCAGATTTCCCACAATCCCCTGCGGAGGGGCCCTTTCGCTCGGCCTTGTGCGGACACGCTCAGCGGGGCGCGGAGCATCGATTGGCGTCGCCGTGCCGATGCTGACTGTGCCGGGTTCGAAGGGCGAGAGGGGGTGAAGGGGTGAGGCGGTGGTGGGGTGTTAGATGTGTGTGTGTGTGTGTGTGTGTGTGTGTGTGTGTGTGTGTGTGTGTGTGTGTGTGTGTGTGTGTGTGTGTGTGTGTGTGTGTGTGTTAGATGTGTGTGTGTGTATATATATATGTGTGTTAGTGTGCGTGTTATGTGTGTGTGTGTGTGTGTGTGTGTTATATGTGTGTGTGTGTATATATATGTGTGTTAGTGTGCGTGTTATGTGTGTGTGTGTGTGTGTTATATGTGTGTGTGTGTATATATATGTGTGTTAGTGTGCGTGTTTTATGTGTGTGTGTGTGTGTTATATGTGTGTGTGTGTATATATATGTGTGTTAGTGTGCGTGTTTTATGTGTGTGTGTGTGTGTTATATGTGTGTGTGTGTATATATATGTGTGTTAGTGTGCGTGTTTTATGTGTGTGTGTGTGTGTTATATGTGTGTGTGTGTATATATATGTGTGTTAGTGTGCGTGTTTTATGTGTGTGTGTGTGTGTTATATGT
>NW_013953234.1:106038-108409 GCF_001266775.1 Austrofundulus limnaeus
TGTGTGTGTGTGTGTGTGTGTGTGTGTGTGTGTGTGTGTGTGTGTGTGTGTGTGTGTGTGTGTGTGTTAATGATGGCTGGTTAAGGTGTGTGTGTTTAAGAAATCTGCCTCGGCATCAAAGTAAAACAGCAAACCAAAGTCAGGAAAAACATCTAGGTGTGTGTTTGTGGGAATGTGCAAACTCTGGGAGAAATTCCTCCACAATCAGCACGCGCTCACTCACTTCAACACTTACCCTCTTCCTCCTCTTCCTCCTCTTGGATCATCACAATCTTCTGCCCGCTTGCTCCGGGGCAAACAGGGAGACCGTCCTCCTCCTCCTCCTCCTTCTGCTGCTGCAGAGTTTGTGTTGAGAGGCCAGCGCACATAACCTGAGGAGGTCTGGAAACAAACTGATCCGTCAACACGTCCACGTTCTGCTAGCGCCTGAGGATCCTAAAAACTCACAATATCAACAACAACATGGGTCAGCTTTGAAACGTAAAGACGTAAACTGAGGCTTTAAAATGTAAAAAACTGAGGGTTTAAAATGTAAAACTGTGAAGGTTTACGATTTAAAAAACTGTGAAGGTTTACAATGTAAAAAAACTGAAGGTTTACAATGTAAAAAACTGAGGCTTTAAAATGTAAAAAACAGGGTTTAAAATGTAAAAAACAGGGTTTAAAATGTAAAAAACTGAGGCTTTAAAATGTAAAACTGTGAAGGTTTACAATTTTAAAAACTGTGAAGGTTTACAATGTAAAAAACTATGAAAGTTTACAATAAAAAAAACTGTGAAGGTTTACGATTTATCCATTCATCCATTCATTTTTTTACCCTTCCACCCATCCGTCCGTCATCTATCACCCATCATTTATTTCACTTTATAAATTTTCCTCATGATTTTGTCTCCACTGACTAAATGAACGATCTTAATGATAATTTAAATTCGTAAAGGACACAAATGTYGATAAAGGTTAAGTTCAGGAAAATTAATATTTTTTTTGTAAAAACATGAATAAAAACCTGTAAATAGAATAAACAATCACCAAGTGTCCATTTTCTCCTTATCTGTCCATCCCTTTCCCGCTCTTTTTCGCTCCCTCTCCTTTATAAATTTCATTAAGAGAGAAATCCCATTAGCCAGCGCTCTGGCCCTTCCTCTCAGGGTTAACAACTTTGCTTAGCCATGTAAATTCAGAGCTTAGTCAGGCCGATTCTCCACAGTCGGCGCAGGAAGTGCGCCGTCCTCGCCACATTAAGTGCTATCTTTGGGTACGTTCATGTGTGTAAAAACCTGTTTGCGTGTGTGTGTGTGTGTGTGTGTGTGTGTGTGTGTGTGTAAACCCCTTCCAGCAGATTATCTGCAGAGCGCGTGCACGTATCTCCATCTCATATACATACTGTACATCCGCTCAGGGTCTGGTGGATGAGGTTGAAGGGGTGGGACACTTATCTCCGGCGGGCAGGACCGAGGTGTCTTCCTGTGGCCTCCTCGCTCTCCCTCCACCCTCCTCCTCCTCCTCTGAGGCTTTGACACACAAACGCAGGGAGATTTACTCCACGCTGGCGCCTCCATCGGCTCGCTGGCCAACAAACAAAGTGAAGCAGCTGAAAGTGCTGTTTGGCTCCAGAGGAGCGGTTTTCTCTGTAACACCAGTGTGCTGCAGTGAAAACAACAAACTGAAAACATGTTTGTTGTTTATGTAAACAAGCAGGTGAGCAAAGGGTCAGAGGTCACCATGGTGTGGAGCTGTTTGAGGAGACACGGCGGTCTGCTGGTCCACTTCAGGTCGAGGACAGACCCAGACCTGAGGCGGTGACTCCAGATTGACCCGTTCTTCTCAGGTGCTTCTCTGCTCTATTTTTGGATCGGACCGTTCAACGATTCCCCGATTGATCCTGATCCTGATCCTGATCGATCTCTGGCAGTGGCTGGACTCTGGGCCCAGTCCTGGATCTATGGCGCGTCCCGCCCTGAGCCTGCAGCCCCGGACTGCTTCCTGTCTTCGTCTGAGACTGRAGCTCAGCTGCCACTTCCTGACCCAGTCGATGTCCCGTCTGAGGAAAGGGACTGCTGCGAGGAAAAGTTGGAGAACTCTAGGGGTCGGCCGTGAGCAGAGCTGTAAAGTAACTAAGTACAAATACTTTCTTACTGTACTTAAGTAGAATATTTGGGTATCTGTACTTTACTTGAGTAATTATTTTCAGCCTACTTTTTATATTTGTGACCCGTCACATCGAAACGAGGATTAAGTCCAAAAGGAGAAATATGCAAATATGGTGTTTTGACTAAAATATTAACAAAAATTGCATTTTGTCAAAATATAATGAAGAAAAGCCTTATTAATGTATCATTTGAATGAACTGTCTGAAATATAATCATAAAAC
>NW_013953234.1:112025-116508 GCF_001266775.1 Austrofundulus limnaeus
ACACACACACACACACACACACACACACACACACACACACACACCTAGCGTCAGGAAGGTAAAGCGCTGGCAGCCACCTGAGCGAGCTGAGCCACACGAGTGCCTCGGTCAGCAGCTTCCTCAAAGCTTTTTAGCCACTTTCCTGGGCCGACTCAGACCCAGTTCACGCAGTTCTGCTCCAGACTCGCTTTGGGTTTGACGCTCACGAGGTCTGAAGAGGAAAGTTAGCCCCTCCAGGTGCGAGGAGAGCGGCCTCGTTTCCACCGGCGTTCATACCTTCATTCCACTTCTCGATCCATCCCCTCCGTCTGTGATCCATCAGCAGCTGAAGCCCCAACGACAGGAGGGTCTGAGCTGATGGACAGGTGGCTCATCAGAGGGGACGTGTTCAGCCCATTGAAATCTACTTATTATCAATTATTCACACACACACTGTGCCCCCCCTCCAGTTCCCCCGCAGTGTTGGAGGCTGAAAGAGGTCCTGGGTGACTCGCCTGCCCACAAACAAAACCAAAACCACAAACATGGTCTGAACTTAAGGGACCTCAGTGGAGGGAAGGGTTTTAAAAACATGGACGTCACAGTAAAAATAACCGGATCCAACCGGAATGTTCTGTCCTCKACAAAATAAACCTCGAGTAGAGAAGCATTGGCCCACAATGCATTATGGGATATGGTGGGCCGAGAAGGATCCATCGGACCAGTCCCTGAAATCGAGGAAAAAGGAGGACTCATTTGTGGGCCACATCAGAGGAGTCTTTGGATTTGGACAGTCTTCGGAGGACCCAGTCCCTGAATTTAGACACAACCGTTTAYGTCCTCTGATCAATGGTCTCCTCAGTGATCCTCACCAGCCCCTCCTGGAGGACCCCAGGGGTTCCCAGGTCTGAGTTCCTATGTCTGAGTTCTCAGGTCTGAAATCCCAGGTCTGAGTTCTCAGGTCTGAGATTCCAGGTTTGAGTTCCCAGGTCTGAGTTGTCAGGTCTGAGCTCCCAGGTTTGTGTTCTCAGGTCTGAGTTCCCAGGTTCTCAGGTCTGAGTTCCCAGGTTCTCAGGTCTGAGTTCTCAGGTTTGAGTTCCCAGGTCTGAGTTCCAGTTCCCAGGTCTGAGTTCTCAGGTTCTCAGGTCTGAGTTCTCAGGTTTGAGTTCCCAGGTCTGAGTTCCAGTTCCCAGGTCTGAGTTCCTGGGTTCTCAGATCTGAGAACTCAGGTCTCTACTTTTGTTAATTCGTGGGTCAGTTTGGAATTAAAGACCAACCAGAGGTGGACTGGGAGTGGTTTGTTTTATTTCCCATCATCACAGGTTGATATTGTCTTCTTCTGTAATCACCCACCTTGTCAGGACCAGTACACCTTATGGGGTCCAAAGTCCGGTCCAAATATGGTGGAACCTCATTTTTGTAAAGTAAAAATTGTGGATCTTTGACGGTTCAGTGGTTTGTTCTGTTTCGAGACATAAACAGTTTCAGTGGAAGAAGTAAACTGTATCCAGTTTCAACCGGACCAGTAAAAGGATTTTCCCGGTCCTGGTCCTCTTGACTCTCTTCTTGTTTTTGAAGGTGAGGTAAACGTCCTCGTCTCCTCCGTCTTCAGTTCCTAAATCTTAGCTTCCTATTAACCCTTCCCAACCCACCCCGGTTTGTCCAAATCCAGGCTCAGGAGGAGACAGAGGGGATGAATGACGGGGGCCGAGGAGGGTCAGCTGAAAGGCATGATGGGACTTATCGTGGAGCACATATGGGAACTGTGGGGGATTTGAGCGGAAGCGTGGCGGACACAGGAATGGATCAGCCTGTGACATCATTAACCATCCGCTTGGATTTCTGGGATTTCCGTAAGCCAGGCGGTGAAGGGTTGGAGAAGTGGCTCTGTGAGATTGAGGGACCCAAACGGGCCGAGGAGATGATATTTGATTGAATTTTTTAAATTTAAAAAATAACAGCTGGAGGTGGGAGTGAAGAAGCACAGGGTGGGGGTGTTTTCCTTTGTGCTCCTGCTCTCTTCCTGGCCCTTAKTCCTCAAAATGAACAAACACAGCTGGAGTCAGACGTTTCTGACCAATCGCTGAGGAGGAGCTTTGTGTTTGCAAAGGTAGCTGTGGCRGCCATTTTGAATCAAATGGACACAAAACACCAATCAGTCATGGAGAGACCTCCAGTTATTACTTTGTGAGAGTTTGGATCATTTCAGTAGATTTAAAAACAGTTTTAATAGGATTAGAAGGATTTTCAGTGCAGTCATACGAGGTTTTTCAAGGCTGTTTTTGACAAATTGTGTGTGTGAAATTTTTGGTTAAATAAACATTTTTTAAACATTTTTTTAATTTCACAGTTATTCTGTGTATTTAAACACACATTAACTTGAATCCAACATGTAGCTAATTGATAAATGGAGGCACAACAGCTAAANGTGTGTGTGTGTGTGTGTGTGTGTGTGTGTGTGTGTGTGTTCTCCTAAACCAACCTGCTGACAGAAGGTCTGTCCACTTTGGACACTGAGGGCATTTCTGAACTTAAAATGATGTCTTCAAAGTTTACACTGCCTCTTACACAGACACACACACACACACACACACCTCGCTGTGTGTTTTAGCTGCAGGCCGAACTTCGGCTACACATCAGGGGTGAACCTGGATTCCTGCACATGAAAGCCCAGGCCTGTGAGTGAAGCTGTGAACCACTTACAGCAGATTTTCTGCACAATGTTGCAGAAAATAAAAATTCTGCYCAAACTGAAAACGGACATTTTTAATTATGTGTATCGTCAGCAGGCCTTCAGCTGTCCATCACTTCATGTTCAGGATCTTCAAGAACAAAGGAGTCAAACTGATCCGAACATCTAATCAGATCTGCTTCTAGTTTTGGAAGTGTATTTCACGATTAAAAAAAATAATACAATTTGAATATGGTTGTATATGGTTGGACATCACAACATTAATAAAACTCGGGGAAATGATTTAATGATATAATAGAACCAAAACAATACTTACAGACACACATCCAAGCAGGAAATCCTCATCAGAAAGAAGGAGAAGCTGGAGAAGAGCTGAACCTCAGAGGTCTCCAGTGGGTTTTGGGTCTTCAGGACCTCCACAGGAACCCAGGAGGCATTTCAAACTGATGCCAGAACCTCCTAAACTGACTCTCTTCAATGAGATGATGAGACAGAGCAGCAGCTCTGATACTCTTCTAACCTTGGCTCTTGTTTCTTCAGTCCTGATCAGCAGGTCATGACCAGAGGTGTGGAGAGGAACAAAGACAGACCAGAACTTCATGAGTCCCACAGGGATGTGGGGAGTTTGAACTTCAACTTGTTCAGGGAAAACCAGACAAGACTTCATAGTCCAGACTGAACAGATGAGGCTAAAGCATGTTCCCAAGGATGTTCCCTGGAATGTTCCTTGAAATGTTCCTAGAGAAGTTCTCTGAAATGTTCCCTGAAATGTTCCCTGAGATGTTCCTTGAAATATTCCCAGAGATGTTCTCTGAAACATTCTTTGAAATGTTCCCTGATATTTTCACTGAAATGTTTTTTTGAAATGTTTCTAGGGATGGTCTCTGAGATGTTCCCTGAAATGTTCTCTGAAATGTTCCCTGAGATGTTTCCAGGGATGTTCTCTGAGATGTTCCCTAAAATGTTACTAGAGGTGTTCCCAGACATGTTCCCTGAAATATTCCCAGATATGTTCTTTGAAATGTTCCCTGAAATATTCCCAGAGGTGTTCTCTGAAATGTTCCCTGAGATGTTACTAATGTTCCCTAACAAGTTCCCTGAAACATCCACTGAGATGTTCCCTGAAACGTTCCTTGAAACGTTCCCTGAAATGTTCCCTGAGATGTTCCCTGAAATTTTCACTGAAATGTTCCCTGAGACGTTCCCTGAAATGTTACTTGAGGTGTTCCCAGATATGTTCTCTGAAATATTCCAAGAGATGTTCTCTGAAATGTTCCCTGAGATGTTACTAATGTTCCCTAACAAGCTCCCTGAAACGTCCACTGAGATGTTCCCTGAAATGTTCCCTGAGATGTTTCCAGGGATGTTCACTGAGATGTTCCCTAAAATGTTACTAGGTGTTCCCAGACATGTTCCCTGAAATATTTCCAGAGATGTTCTCTGAAATGTTCCCTGAGATGTTACTAATGTTCCCTATCAAGTTCCCTGAAACGTCCACTGAGATGTTCCCTGAAACATTCCTTGAAATGTTCTCTGAGATGTTTCCAGTGATGTTCTCTGATATGTTCCCTGAAATGTTCTCTGAAATGTTCCCTAACATGTTCCCTGAGATTTTCACTGAAATGTTTTTTGAAATGTTCCCAAGAATGGTCTCTGAGATATTCCCTGAAATGTTCTCTGAAATGTTCTCTGAGACGTTCCCTGAAATGTTACTAGAGGTGTTCCCAGACATGTTCCCTGAAATATTCCCAGAGATGTTCTCTGAAATGTTCCCTGAGATGTTACTAATGTTCCCTAACAAGTTCCCTGAAA
>NW_013953234.1:116518-118304 GCF_001266775.1 Austrofundulus limnaeus
ACAACGTATGCTGTGACTTGGAGCTATATAAATAAACTGAACTTGAACTTCTAACTCAGTGTCTTAGAGTCAAACTGAAGTACCAGTACTTGGTTTTAAAGCTGCTGTGAAAAAACCCTGGTTTTTAAACGTTCTGATGGTGTTTTTTTCTTTAAGCTCCTCCTTTCTGATGGCTGTTTCATCACATCCAGCAGCTGCTTAAGTCTTTAAACTCGTCAGTCATGCTCAGGTCTGATTCACCTGCTCAGGTGGAGGATTGGAGATGTTCAGAGTCATCAACTCCGTCTTCTTCAAGAGGATCTTCAGGCCCGTTTGTAGAGCACCTTCTCACCCCGGCTGCCCCTCCTGGAACACACACGTGCACGCACACACACACACGTGCACACACACCTTCCAGTCTGTGCACCCCGGGCAGGGTTCAGGAGCCTCGGTGGTTTGTCTCCGTCAGCAGGTCCGGCTGCTTGATGGTGGGACTTTGTCGAGGTGTTGTTTTTTTCTCCCTTCGTTAGACTCGGCGTTAATTACTAATCTCACGCTCCAGCGCAGGACACTTGTGCTAACGTTAACTCTCTCGCACTAATGAGGGGGAAAGCAGACAAACAGAGGGGATTTACTGCACAACACACGAGCACTATTTCATTGTCTCCCACTCATCAACAAACACACAAACAATCAGCAAAACAGGCCTGCAGAGACCCTCTGGAGCCAGATAAACTTTTGTTTGTTTAGCTGCACGCAGAAAACACACCTGTGTGCAAAATGAGGTAATGCTAGGCTTTTATTTATTTATTTACAACTTTTCTGTGGGTTCAGTTATTTCTGTATGTTCAAGATGTTTATTAAAAAGTGCTTCACAAGCAAACATCATTAAGAGACGAACATTAAAACGCTCACACACGCATCCTTGTGTTTGCATCAAACTGAGGACATTATATCGACTTCCATTCATTTTTGTTACTGTATTTATGCCTAACCCAGACATTTCCCTAAAATTAACCATTACTGGTCTATAGTTAACTCTAACCTGAACCAGAACTGAACTCACACCATACCTCTAAATCTAACTAGTGAAACACAGCAGAGCTGCAAACAAAGTGAGGACATTAAAGAGGTCCTCACTTTACATCAAAGACCTCACTTTGATAGTAACTATGGCGCAAATGGTCCTCATTTTGTAGTAAAAACAAGTACATGCACACCTACTGTGTCTCTCTATCCTTGTGGGGACTTTCCACTGACTTCCATTCATTTTATATGCTTGAAGCTGTGGCTGAACTGGAGAGCTCCTTCAGTGACAGACTGCTGCATCCGAGGTGCACAAAGGAGCGTTATCACAGATCCTTCCTCCCAGCAGCTGTCAGACTCTGTAACCAGCACCATGCCCAAAAATCACAATAAATGTTTACACAAAAAACAAAACAAGTGTTTTAAACACCTGCTGCTGCAACATCGTAAATTTTACACCGTTACTATTCATTGTAATTACTGAACCGAACAATCATTTGCACTATACCCTGCTGTAATCACACATCTATGTGTCTTGTCTGTATTATGATACTTCACTTTACAGTTATTGGTCCGTTGGGATTGTTTTTGCACTCAAAACAGGAAACTTCTGATTCTGAATGTTGGTTTCTGAAACAAAACATCACATTTCTATTCTTGAACAATTCTTCACATTATATTTTTATTTTTATTATTAGTAGTTGTATCATGGCTGGCTAGTAAGTGTTAATTTTGTTTTGTGTTTATTATCTATAGTTTGTAAAGTAACTAGTGTGTGAAC
>NW_013953234.1:123759-127079 GCF_001266775.1 Austrofundulus limnaeus
ACACACACACACACACACACACACACACACACACACACACACACACACACACACACATCTGCATGATTCATTAATATGCAATCAGACATGGTTCCATAAACAGATCTGGAGCTTCTCCTTCACCTTCAGTTGTTTTCATCGAGACCGCAGCGTGTCTTTGTCTCAGGTGGAGGACTTCAGGTTTTGGAGCCTCTTGATCCTGATGAAACAGGAGATGGATCCACAGATCCGGTCCTCAGTAATGAGGGCGTTGTTCTGGTCAGTCGTGGTGATGAAAGAGCTGAGTCGAAAAGCAAAGGTCTGGATTTACAAAGGTCAGTTTCACTAAGACGACGTTCTGAAACRGAATGAAACGAGTGTTTTTGTCAAAGCTCAGCTTCTCGTGGTGTTTCTGTTGGATCGTTATTGTCGAGTCATGCTGAGAGATGTTTCTTATTTAGCTGTTTTTCTGCCGATGACGATGCARATTATTCAACACGTGACTGATTCTGCAGTTTAGCTGAAGCTGTCTCAGAACTAAAGTGATAATTATAGTTTGAAGACACAAGTCTGCAGATTCTGGACACGCTGGTCTGACGCTGAGTCAGGAAAACCACGTGAGAAGGGTCTCTGCTGGGAGGGAACTCCACCTCTTTTTTTTCTGTTCTGAGTAAAAGTGTCAAAAACTTCTCCTTTTTGTGAGAATCCAAGAAGTGAAAGCCAGAAAGTGTGCGGAAATTCACAGAATTTTATTTCACTCTCCAGTGATTCTGCTGTGTAACGTTAATCCGAGGCCCCGTCTCCACCCCGTGCTGCAGTTTGGGCCTTTCCATTTTTAAAAGCAAACATCTCGCCGACTCGTCTGACAAAAAAAAAAAAAGCGGAGCTTTGCTTAAAAACATGAGACACAACCCTAGGTTTGTTTTTAAATCTTAACAAAGGTCGTGCAAATTTAATCCAGATGAGCTGGTCTGAGGGGCTGGAGGATGATTTATTCATGGGGGCCCACCTGACCGGGACCCGCAGACCGATCCACAGAGGAACCCGGGTCGCTCTGAGGACAGATCTGTTCTGCAGAAGGTGAAGAACGTCTGAGATTAAAAAAATAAAATAAAATAAAAACAGTGCAGGGCAGCGGTGAGCAGAAAGCAATCCGTCACAATTAGATTTGATCCYATTTTTTCCGGAGCTGCTCTGAAGTCAATCTGAACAGATCATGTCGCACCAACAGGTAAAGGAACAAACATAACATTTGTATTTTCAAATTAATTCACCAAAGGCAGATTAATTTAGTTAAAATCCCAGATACATTAACATATATATGGATCTATTTCTACACAAATGCTGTAAAATGTTTAGTTCTGTTTGGGRAGCAGATGGCAACATGTAGAATATGTGTACACACGACACATGAGGCTTTTATTTTGAAATCAGAAGTTTCAAAAAGACAACAGCGRTGTGTCTGTGTTTGGAGTTTGTCTTCCACAGAATTAATTATTTTGCTCTTACTCCACCTTTACCTGGATTTAGGTGCCAGAAGTGATGAAGGAACAAGCAGGCGCAGAGAAAACTGAAGCGCAGCTGGTGAAGCCGATGAGAGAAGTGGCTGCAGCTGTGGCAGGTGAAATAGAACAGAAACAACATGAAGAGGAAACAAAACAAAACAAAACAAAACAAAAATAAATAAATAAATAAATAAAACGAATAAACAAAAAAACTGCTTCGGTTCAGAGGGTGGGTGTTCTGACAGCTACAGGTGGGCAAAAATAATAATAGTACAGTAGCTTTATAAAGTTGTCAAAGAAGGTGCAGAACAATTACTGTGAGATAAAACCAAAGTAAAAGGTTATAAGAACAGATACAACACAAAAMAGCAATAAAACTATAAAAGTAAAAGATAAAACACAAGACAATGTGAAGCAGTGGGTCTTTAGCTTAGCTTTAAAACGAACAGAAAGGCTACATTTCCGTGTAGCCTGATGTCTTGACGGAGATTGTTCCACAAAAAGCACGACCTCCGACAGGTTTTTTATTTTTTTGGCCTCAGGGATTATTAAAAGACCACTGCCCTGAGATCAGACAGCATGAGGTGGAGCAWACAGGTGCAGAAGATCAGAAAGGTAAAGAGGCGCTAAGGCTTTGTGAGTGAGCAAAACCTTGAAATCTGCTGGAACCTCACGGGGCCACCAGTGGACAGATGACAGTGCCGGGGTCATGTGTTCATGTTTCCTGGTTTTGGTTAAAACGTGAGCAGCCATGTTTAAAACTTTTCTTTGGCAGCTCAGAGAGAAGAACTTTGCAGCAGTCGATGCATGAAGACATGGATGGATGAGAACCTCTGTGTTTTCAAATGAAAATGTCTRATTTTTGTAATGTTCCTAAGATGACAGAAAGCAGTCTTTGTTGACTCTTTTAGATGAGACTCAAACGAGAGGAAAGGGTCAAACAGCACGCCCAAGTTCTTTTTCCCCACATTTTATATTATGATCATCAAGTTCCAAACTAAGGTTTTGGAACAAGTGGTGCAGTTTTGAAGGTCTGATAACCACAAAATCAGTCTTATCAGCACTGAGAGGCAGGAAAACATTTGATAACTAACCCCTAAATGTAGATGGGCCTCTAGTTTAGCAGAGTCAGCACAGGTTCCAAGTACAATTTGGAATTTACTTCCTGTTATTTTATAGTCTGTGACCAGGTGGGACATGTTTAAAAAACTAACTAAACTCTGGCTGTGTCAAAAACAGCACTGCAATCATGTTTAAAATGTTTCATGACTTATTTATGTTCTGATTTTTTAATCACGTTTATAATGTTTAATTGTATGCTCTAGTGTCGTTGATTTATGTGTGTGACTGTCTACTGACTGATTGATGATGCCTTTAATGTCATTGTACAGAGCACAATGACATTACATTTAAGAACACCCATTCAAGAAGACACAAATGACAAAAAACATACAACAGGTGTACAGGTCATGTGGCAACCAGTAGGGGTATATGTATATGTATGTGTATATATATAAATATACACTCACCGGCCACTTTATTGATGATGCCTTTAATGTCATTGTACAGAGCACAATGAAATTACATTTAAGAACACCTATTCAAGAAGACACAAACGACAAAAAACATACAACAGGTGTACAGGTCATGTGGCAACCAGTAGGGGTGTGTATATACACACCCCTACTGATTGCCACATGACCTGTACACCTGTTGTATGTTTTTTGTCGTTTGTGTCTTCTTGAATGGGTGTTCTTAAATGTAATGTCATTGTGCTCTGTACAACGACATTAAAGGCATCATCAATCAGTCAGTAGACAGTCACACACATAAATC
>NW_013953234.1:127239-130234 GCF_001266775.1 Austrofundulus limnaeus
TATATATATAAGGCATATTTTAGATATACTGTTTTATAAAAGTCCATCTAAAGACAGGTGCTGCAAATTAGCTCACACTATAAGCACCATGATACAGGCATGGGACTACTGTTTTATTCAGTCTGTCTATGTTGTTGTGTGTCCGTCCCTATCAAATAAACCTAATGATAATAATAACAACATCAACAACAACAACAACAACAACAACAACAACAACAACAACAACAACAATAATATAAACTTCAGATCATCAGCATAATAATGAAAGGCCACATTAAACGAATGCAAAAGAAGATCGAGAGAAAACAGTAAGGGGCCAAGCACAGATCCTTGAGGCACCCCACACCCCACAGCACGTCACAGAGAGCTCATTTTTTTAAACTAATATTCCAGACAGACAGGATCTCAACCATGACAGTACATGTCCATTAAGTCCAGTGGAATGTTCAAGTCTGTCCAACAAAACAACGTGGTCCACAGTGTTGACCCCAGCACTAAGATCTAGCTCCCGTAGTGCTAGATCTACAACTTAGCCTCGTATGAACACACGAGGCTTTTCACACAAATTGATTTTAAAGTTTTAGTTTGCTCAAAGTTTGTCCCGATAAGACTTAGTATCAGAGCGGTGGAGGTGGGGGGTAAAGCTTCAGAGTCTGACAGAGTTTCAAAGCAACACGAAGCAGCAGAATGCAGTCGTTTTTCTTGTTCCTTGTAACTTAAAGTGGGGTACCCTCAAAGCCCCCCGCCCCGCCTCAGAAGAGCTCGTCCTCATTTAGCCCGTTTAAAACCAGGAGTTCTGCAGGAAGACAAAATGTAGTAAAGGGAATGAAGAAGTGACTGCGGCGAAGGAGTGCAGACTCAGCGCTGCCGACGGCGTGCGGAGGAGACGCAACTGTCAAGGTGGGCTGACAGAGCCGTCACCCAGAGGAGGAGGAGGAGGAGGAGGAGGAAAAGTAAAGGAAGTTAGAGGAAAAGAGGAGCTGCTTGTCTGACATGTTGCCTTTTTATTTTCAGGTGTTTTTTGTGGTGAGAGATGTTGGCAGTTTGAGGCCAGCTCCGACTGAAAACGTTCTCTGCCGTCGCTGCTGTTGATGTGGCTGTTGTTGCTGTTCTTCTTCTTCTTCTCCCTCTAACCGTTGTTCCTCGCTCATATGGAGGTTTGCTCGAATTAAAAGTAACGAATCATTTTTCTTTAAGCTTTGASCTCCTGCAGGAAAACAGCTGTTAAAACACAGATCTGAGAGTCAGACGGAGTTAGAGCCACTGGCTAACGCTGGTTAGCTGAGGCGGCCATCTTGGATTGCACTGACTCCAAATGTTCCTTAAAATCCAYTCAGTGTTTCAGGAGAGAAGACAACCAGACAACAACCATAAAAGTTCTTTGGCCCAATTTGGTCTCATAATTATGGAGAGACAAGTGTAAAATGAAATGTTAAAAAACTTCACTAACCTTTCATGTTTTTCATTATCTAGCTCACTTTTTGAGTGTTAAAATTATCCTAAATCAAAATGTTTAAATCTAAATGTAAAAATTTAACCTAAATGTTGAAGTTCACATTTGGGGTTTGAATTTAGATTTTAATTCTTCAGCAGAGTTAGCAGCGTTAGCAGAAGTTAGTATGAGATAATGTCTCAAACACCAGCAATGGCTGCTGCTAGCCACCGCTAGCCGCTGCTAACATTGTTAAAGACAACATTTAAAATCTAAATTCAAAATGTGTTGATAAAAACAATATGGGCGGTGCAGCTCAGACACCTGCCAGAACTGCAAGTTTGATGTCTTGTAGGGAAGCTTTAGCTTCTTTGGAGCTAGCGGTTGCTAATGTCCCAGGATGATGACATCATAACATGAGCCGAGCACCAACAGCAAAGGCTGCGTTCCATTCCAAAAYACCTAAATGTGAACTTCARCRTTTAAGGTTTAACTTTTTTWTTTAGATTTAGACATTTAGATTTAAGATTTAATATTTAAATATATTTTTAACATTTAAATTTAACATTAAGTAAAAATTAGCTAAATGTAAGAACAGTGAGCTAAATAATGGTTGGTTATAGGTCATAGTTATAGGTTAGAAATGTGAAATTAGTTTAAGATTATACAGTATGTTACACTCGTCACCCTCATGGAAAACATCTGATCCTGTGAAACAATAAGAAGCGACAGAAAAGACAACAAGGCTTCAGCAGATGACGAGTTCCTTCCTTTTCGTTTGAACTTGTTGTGTTTCTGTCCACAAACCTGTCAGAACCCTGCAGCGGCCCGACCCGGCCCGGTGTCACAGCGARTCAGTGGGTGAGGGGAAACCGGACAGCGTTTGCTTCTCTGCCTCCGGCTCAGACGCCTCGCCGTTCATCTCAGGAGCTCCGTGACACYTGGGCTGTTTTCTGTTTTCTTCATCTGGTCTGGCACTTTGAGAGGACAGGACCGGTGATACTGAACCCCCAACATGACCCCCCATCATCTGAGGGAGACTCAACCTCTGAAGGACTGAAGAGGAAAAAAAACAGTCTGGATTTGAAGAGGATTAAAGAACATGTTCACACACAAAGAATATGTTTGTAATTAACATTTATGATGAAAYGATGAGTTTAAAGTGACCAAACGCTTGGAGCAGTTTTCTGTTGAACTTCTCTCTTTAAAACAGCCGTTCGGACTCATTCTGGGGGATAAAAGATGGCAGAAGKTCCAGGAGGGAAACCCAGACCTCCAGCTCCTCCCGGAGGACCCCAAAGGGTTCAGAAATGAAATATAATCCCTCCAGCCTTGAGTCTACTCCAAGTTGTGTTAAAGTTATACATGAACATGTGTATATGTATGTATATATATGTATATATGAATGTGTGTATGTGCACACATAATGTGTATAAATTTAATTTTATCATACTTTTTTGTTAAATAGGGGCAGATGTTATAAGATTATTTTCTTCTGCTTCCTTTCATTTTGAGATTGTGTTTCTTTTTTTGTTGTACTGAAGTTTTTGTTTTTAAATCGGA
>NW_013953234.1:138474-143444 GCF_001266775.1 Austrofundulus limnaeus
CCCGCCGAGCGCCGCTGCTCCGGAGCTCCGCGGGAGGAGGAAAAACCAGAAAAATGATAGAGAAAAACCTATTAATATTAATTATTATTATTATTTTTACTATTATGTGGAGCTGTGTGTGTGTGTGTGTGTGTGTGTGTGTGTGTGTGTGTGTGTGTGTGTGTGTGTGTGTGTCCAGTGAAGGCAGCTCAGTCAGGGGCCGCAGTGGCAGAAACGCTACCAGTGATGCCAAATTGCTTTCCAGAGTGGTACCCCCCCCCCCCCCCACCAACAGCTCCCCCCCCACTCTGTGGGGGGGGGCTCCTGGCCCCTGGGTCACTAACTCCATCACCAGATCAGGAGTAATAATTATTAATACCCCGTGAGTGTAAACGCCGCGCAGGTGATTTATCAAAAAACATCAATTACATTCTGCGAGAAGTGACAACTTTTTACAGCCGAGCGGGACCCCCRGGTCCTGCTGGAGCTGCAGGTACCTGACAAATAAAAACACTGACGTGTCAAAACTACACTGCTTTTTAAGGACAAGTGTTCACCGTCTGAATGGACTTATTTGATGAAAGAAGAATTAATGAAAACATATTTTTTTAAAACTTCGGTCACGTAAAAAGTAGAAACAGAATAAAAATAAAATGTCTATACAGTATCAGATTATTAATTATTATGATCAATAAATGAAGCATCAGTTTGTGGTCAGTCCTGACCTTTTGAGATATTTTGCTAACAGACACACTGGGCTGACTCTGACTCTCTGCTACTACCAGCCGGAGTTTTAGCTGTGTAATCCTGATGGAGTCTGGAGTCTGTTTAACTTCTGATTAACTTCAACACTTTGAAGTTAAACTAAAACATATTTCTTTTTTATTTAACTTCAAAGGATTCAAGTTTATCAGAAGTTAAAACAGAAAGTTTGAGACGTTTGTGAGACAGAGCTGAGAAATATTACAGCTTCTGGTCTCTGAAAACAAATCAGCCGATTCATGACATCAGTTAGTTTAATAAATCAGCTGTTTTTACTGGATGGATGGATGGATGGATGGATGGATGGATGGATGGATGGATGGATGGATGGATGGATGGATGGATGGATGGATGAAACATGTTTGAACCAAACATTGACCAGTGCTAACAGCTAACAGCTAACAGGTCTCACCTGCTGATTCAGGTTCATGTCGAAATCTGAGTCTTTTAGCTGATCTGCTGTTTCCTTTATTTAATCCAGAGATGTCCAGGTCCAGGTCCAGGTCCTGGTCCTGGTCCAGGTCCTGGAGAACCCTGCATGTCTCAGCTACTTCTCTGCTTCAACACACCTGCTGATCAGTTTTCTGCAGAACCTGAAGAGTCTCTGAGGAGCAGGAACCTTCTGAAACCTGCAGGATGGAGCAGGCTGTGACATCATAATGACTGACATCATCACGACTGACATTACACAAATGACATCACACGACTGACATCATCACGACTGACATCATCACAACTGACATCCCACGAATGACATCACACGACTGACATCATCACGACTGACATCATCACGACTGACATCATCACGACTGACATCACACGACTGACATCATCACGAATGACATCAAACGACTGACATCATCACAACTGACATCCCACGACTGACATCACACGACTGACATCACATGACTGACATCAACACGAATGACATCACACTACTGACATCATCACGGCTGACATCCCACAACTGACATCATCACGACTGACATCATCACAACTGACATCCCACGACTGACATCACACGACTGACATCATCACAACTGACATCCCATGACTGACATCACACGACTGACATCACACGACTGACATCATCACGACTGACATCACACGACTGACATCATCACGAATGACATCACACGACTGACATCATCACAACTGACATCCCACGACTGACATCATCACAACTGACATCCCACGACTGACATCATCACGACTGACATCATCACGACTGACTTCCCACGACTGACATCACACGACTGACATCATCACGACTGACATCACCACGACTGACATCCCACGACTGACATCACACGACTGACATCACGACTGACATCACACGACTGACATCATCACGAATGACATCACACGACTGACATCCCACGACTGATATTACACGAATGACATCACACGAATGACATCACACAACTGTCATCACACGACTGACATCATCATGACTGACATCACATGAATGACATCCCACAACTGACATTATACAAATGACATCACACAACTGACATCATCACGACTGACATCATCACGACTGACTTCCCACGAGTGACATCACACAACTGACATCATCACGACTGACATCATCACGACTGACAACCCACGACTGACATCATTACGACTGACATCATCACGATTGACATCATCACGATTGACATCATCAYGACTGACTTCCCACGAGTGACATCACATGACTGACATCATCACGACTGACATCACACGACTGACATCCCACGACTGATATTACATGAATGACATCACACAACTGACATCACACGACTGACATCATCACGACTGACATCCACGACTGAATTCCCATGACTGACATCATCACGACTGACATCATCACGACTGACATCACACGAATGACATCCCACGACTGACATCATCACGATTGACATCAGCACGACTGACTTCCCACGACTGAAATCACACGACTGACATCATCACGACTGACACCACACGAATGACATCACACAAACGACATCACACGACTGACATCCCATGACTGACATCATCACGACTGACATCATCACAACTGACATCACACGAATGACATCACACGACTGACATCCCACGACTGACATCCCACGACTGACATCATCACAACTGACATCCCACGACTGACATCACACGACTGACATCCCACGACTGACATCCCACGACTGACATCATCACAACTGACATCCCACGACTGACATCATCACAACTGACATCCCACGACTGACATCACACGACTGACATCATCACGACTGACATCCCACGACTGACATCATCACGAATGACATCACACGACTGACATCACGGCTGACATCCCACAACTGACATCATCACAACTGACATCCCACGACTGACATCACACGACTGACATCATCACGACTGACATCATCATGATTGACATCATCATGATTGACATCATCACGACTGACATCATCACGACTGACATCACCACGACTGACATCACGGCTGACATCCCACAACTGACATAATCACAACTGACATCCCACGACTGACATCATCACAACTGACATCATCATGATTGACATCATCACGACTGACATCACGACTGACATCACCACGACTGACATCCCACGACTGATATTACACGAATGACATCATCACGACTGACATCCCATGACTGACATCATCACGACTGACATCACACGAATGACATCACATGACTGACATCCCACGACTGACATCATTACGACTGACATCCCACGACTGACATAATCACAACTGACATCCCACAACTGACATCACACGACTGACATCATCATGACTGACATCCCACGACTGACATCCCATGACTGACATCCCACGACTGACATTACACAAATGACATCACACAACTGACATCATCACGACTGACATCATCACGACTGACAACCCACGACTGACATCACATGACTGACATCATACGACTGACATCATTACGACTAACATCATTACGATTGACATCATAGGACTGACATCCCACGACTGACATCACACGACTGACATCATCACGACCGACATCATCACGACTGACATCATCGCTGAGAGAAGAAACATTTATTTTTCTTTTCTAACTTTTCTGAGGTGAATTCTCCAGGTTTCATAAATACTTCTGGATGCCTGAAGAACAAATATTAATAATTAATACGTTTGATTCAAGCAGATGTTCCTGAATCTGATTTTAAATTAACAGAAACGTCTCAGTTTGTGTGAGAAGTTTAAATAAGGAAGAAACTGAAGCTCAAACTGTTAAAGTTAAACAAGTCGAGTCTGAAGCTGCGTCACTTTTATCAACAAACAAAAAAATGACATCTCTTCCTGCAGCAGAGCGAGGAGGGAACTCTGATTCTCTGATTTGTTTTTAGAGTTCTAAAATGATTCAAATCCCAAACAAAAGTGGCTCCTCATCATCATCATCATGAAGAAGAAGAAGAGGATGGATGTCATCATCAGTTTTATTGAAAGGATGTGTGTGTGTGTGTGTGTGTGTGCGTGTGTGTGTGTAGGTAAGCTGAGCCGAAGAGACGCTGACTGTGTCGAATCGCAGCAGCAGCAGCTCCAGACGCCAGAGACACCCCACAGCCCTCCTCTTCCTCCTCCTCCTCTTCCTCACTCGCTTTGTTTGAGCTCAGATGGACTCGGCTCTGATTTATAGAAAGAAAAGCCCTCAGTGTCGTCATGGTGATATCTCTCTTTGCCCCCCCACCCGACACACACAGTCCACTGCATATCACCACACACACACACACACACACACACACACACACACACACACACACTGACCGGCTGAGGTGACGGCTGTCACACGGCTCAACGTTTCCTCTGAGTCAGCAGAAACGAGAAGAGGAGAGTGATGGAGAGGAGGGGGAGGAAGAGGAGGTCATYAGGAGAAAATTTAAATTTCTACTGAAAACTGAACATTCCTCAAAAAATAAAARCAACTCAGCAAATTATTCAAGACGAGCGGAACAAGGTGAAATCAAACAAACGAAAGAATTTACTCTTAATGCGGGTCTGCGCTCAACGTAAACAAAGCACGTTCACCTGCAGACTTTACTCAGTGGATCAGAGCAGAAAAACATCGACACTGATCTGTTTTCAGCCACTTCAGCTGTTTTTACAGGAAAATCAAAGGTTAATAAAATTATTAATAATAATGAAGTAAAAAAATTAAATCTCCACAAATTAAAAATTTGTGAGCTAAATTTGTGACCTGCTATCAGCTG
>NW_013953234.1:143700-144903 GCF_001266775.1 Austrofundulus limnaeus
TATTTCATAAACAAATAAAAAGAATAAATTAAAAGACAAAAACTCGGACTTTAAATGTGTTTTTAATTAGAAAAGTTACTGATAATAAAGATATTTTATTGTTTATCTAATATTCAGGTTGGTGGTTTCTAACGGTGAACTTTGACCTTCCGATTGACCCGCGACACACGGGCGCGCGCACGAGCTGCCGGGCCTGACAGCGGAGTATCATCAGCATCCGTCCCTGCGCGCGCTCCTCCATCCATCACACCGCGCGCGCGCGAGGGCGTGTGCCACCAGCCGCCGGACACAGAAGGTGTCGCGTGAGAGAGGAGGAGAAGGAGGAGGAGGAGGAGGAGGTGCTCACCTCGGACGCGGATCCATCCATCACCGGCTGACGCGGCGCGCGGAGGCCGCTGAGAGGAGCTCCGTCTCCGGCCTGAATTCCCGCCGAGCGCCGCTGCTCCGGAGCTCCGCGGGAGGAGGAAAAACCAGAAAAATGATAGAGAAAAACCTATTAATATTAATTATTATTATTATTACTGCTTTATTATTGTTTTAGACTGCATCCGTTTTATTTAGTAAATTATTTTAAATTCTAAATAAATTAAAGTTTAAATCCATAAACAAATATTAATTAATTTAACTATTTTTAAACAAATAAAACAATTATTTAAATCAGCACAAATAAAAAACAAAGACATTTTTTCTTTGGATTCTAATTTTCAGTTTGTTTCTCCTGCTGCTTTAAAAAGACTCCGTCCAGCTTTGTAAATAATTTCTGACAGTTTGATCTGAATTATTCATGTTTTTTATTTGTATTTTCTGGCCTGCAGGTCTGTGTGACAGGGAGGCAGCAGCTTCTGTTCCGGGACAAAAGTTTTTATTAAACATGATGGAAAACAAAGAGTTTGAACACAGGTTTTCTCAGGACACGTTTGCTGGATAAACACAGATTGTATGTACAGATTTACATCAGCACCGTGCAGAAGTCTGAGCTTGAAATCAATTTAAAAACCAGATTCAATCTAATTTATTTCTCCTTGAACGGATTCAGTAAATCGTCGTGTTTATTCCTTGAATTTTCAGCAAATAAAAACGTTAAATTTCAGCTTGATTTCCTCACATTTAGCGAGCGGCCTTCTGCACAATATTTCACATCCAGGCAGAAATCAAAGCGACAACTCATCCAGTTTCTCCACAAACAAACCGAAACAAAACCAT
>NW_013953234.1:146003-147523 GCF_001266775.1 Austrofundulus limnaeus
CCAAAATACAGTTTCAAAGAAAATTAATTCAGATACAAAACATTTAATTCAGCTTCAGTTTAGTGAAATAAATTTTCAAACCAATGCATTTAATTTTAAGTTCTGCACATTCAGATTCAGCTCCTGCTGGAACAAGATTTATCCCGCAGCATACATTCAGCTTCACCTAGTTTTTCTAACTTTACTGCAATAAAACTGAAAATAAACCACTAAAGTTCAAACTTAATCCCATTTATGGAGTTATTTTTGTCGAACACGGAGGATCCACCTGGTCTTCTCGTGCGTGTGAGCGCCCAGCAGGTGGGCCGCTGATCCTGGTGACAGAGAGGAAGGAAGGAGGGGGTGGGACAGGGAGACCAGCTCTCCTAATCCTCTATCTGTCAAATCTGTCAGCGGTGAGTGGATCTGATCCTCCATCAGGCCCAAAAGCTAAATTTTATCACCTCTGCGCCGACTATTATTACTCCACACCTCTTCTGTGGCCCGGTTCTGGTCAGATGGACCGACCCAGGGAATTAAAGAGTGGTCCAGAACCCTTTAAGGCAAAACAGGATCCTCTAAAACCCATCTGCAGATGATCCACCAAACAGCAGAGGAACWGTTTGTTTAATGTGTGCWACCAACAGGAAGTCCCGCCCAAATAAAAGCATTTAAACAAGAYGGTAAGAGTGGTGTTGTCCTCAAGACTGGTATAAAGACTGGTTTTAGATGGTCTTATCTTGGACTCGACAGCATTTGTACTCAGTCTTGTCTCAGGCCTTGAGGRCTCTGGATTTTATTTCAAGACCACAACTGTGGTAACATCAGTAAGTTACCAGAATACAGTCCAGTTTATATTAAATATACCGTATGATGGGGACAATGTCAAACTTAAACAGGAAGCACAAAGAAAGATTCACATGTGGAAGTGATGTTAGCAAAGCTAGCTAGCTAACATTAGCAATCTGCCTACAAAAACACTGGACACTCCCTGGCCTTGGTCTGGACTTTATCTGGACACACTCTGGTCTCAATATGGTTTTGGTCTAGACACATTCTGGTCTCGGTTTGGACACACTCTGGTCTCAGAATAGTCTTGGTCTGGACACACTCTGGTCTCGATCTGGTTTTGGTCTGGACACACTCGGGTCTCAGTCTAGTCTTAGTCTGGACACACTATGGTCTTGGTCAAGTCTTGGTCTGGACACACTATGGTCTTGGTCTGGACACACTATGGTCTTGGTCTGGACACACTATGGTCTTGGTCTGGTCTCGGTCTGGACATACTCGGGTCTCAGACTAGTCTTGGTCTGGACACACTCTGGTCTTGGTCTGGACACTCTATGGCCTTGGTCAAGTCTTGGTCTGGACACAGTCTGGTCTCGGTTTTGTCTAGATCTGGACATACTATGGTCTTGGTCTGGACACACTATGGTCTTGATCTGGTCTCGGTCTGGACATACTCGGGTCTCAGACTAGTCTTGGTCTGGACACACTCTGGTCTTGGTCTGGACACTCTATGGTCTTGGTCAAGTCTTGGT
>NW_013953234.1:150534-154388 GCF_001266775.1 Austrofundulus limnaeus
GTGTGTGTGTGTGTGTGTGTGTGTGTGTGTGTGTGTGTGTGCATGTGGGGGCATGTTTCTGCTACATCGTGGGAATCATTTTCAAGAAAAAAGGCAGCCTTGTGGGGACCGGTCATTGTCCCAGTGATGCACATTTGGTATTAATGCTAAATTCAGGTGTGGGGTTGGGTTTAGGATTAAAGGTGTGAACTGAGTTTAGGTTAGTTTTAGGGTCAGGTGAGGTCAACCTGTGAGGTCAGTTTTAGGATATAAAATCACCAGAAAATGAATGGAAGTCAATCCACGGTCCCCACAGGGATATAAAAACAAGCCTGTGTGTGTGTGTGGAGCAGGCAGATCAGTCCAGAAATAGAACATGTATGTTAGTGTGGAGGGAAGGGAGATCGATTTTCCAGGAACATTGTGGACTCTTGGACTCCCTCGGAGAGGCCGGGGCCCCCCAGACGCCCCCCCATGCCCACCCCTCCCTCACACTGTGTCCCCGCTCCCCCGGGAGCCGGTGCGGCCGAGGATCAGCTCGCTGTCAGATGTTTGCTCGGATCATCTTATAGGGCTGCGGTTTGGATGCGACGTTCCTCAAAACAAATCGGGTCCTCCTGCAGGTGTCGTGACGGGGATCGGGTTCCGCTCGGTTCTGACGTCACCGCTGGAGCCGCCAGGGGCTCGTGTGTCGCAAATCATTTATGACTTTAGCCAATTAGTATTCTAAAAATCAGGTAAGGGCAGTGTCTCAAACTAAAACATAATAAAAAGTTGAATCAAGTTTCCACTTCAACATGTTGCAGAGCTGACATTTAAACAATTTGGTTTATTTATTTTATTTTGTGCATCTAAAGGCGGTGCCAGAATACTCAAAACAGTCAAAAACAAAACTTCTAAGCAAAACTTGACATTTCTGTGTGACATTAGAACAGAAAATTTGCTTCAATCCATGAATTTCTTCATGTTCTACATAATAATAAATAATAATAAATTGATAAAATTGTTAGATTTATTCAGCTTTAGCTCAACATGAGTTGGAGCAGCAGCATGTGGAGCTCTGTTTTAAACTGAATGTAAAGARCTGGTTAAAGGTGTGTAATCTGTAAATATATTGATCTGATCTGGTTCACGGTTACTGTTGTGTTTGTWTTGTTTTTATTACATTGTATTTTAAAGATTGCATRCAACACAACTTTATTTATAAAGTTATGAAAAGTAGCTTGTAGCTTATTTCTTGTCTTATTCTGAAATGTCCGTTAAATAAATTAGAGATGCACCGATATGTAAATTTCAGCCGATATCAATAATATTATTATTGGTGTTATGGCCGATAACCTATATTTACTGATATTGCACAAACACACAAATTATTTATACACATACTGTACTGTATATGCACAAACACACTTTGGTCTTTTTTCAATACAGTAAAAAAATGACCAAAGCGCTGATGTGGCTCTGCTTCAGTTCCTCCTGACTGTGCAGCATCACTGACCTGATCAAACAGATACCACTCACCAAACATTTACCCTCCAGAAACACAAACACAAAGATAAAAAGAGGGAAATCAATACTGGACATTATTACCGGCCTAATACAGATGTTAATGCTGATATATCGTGCATCCCTATAATAAACTAATAAACTAAAGTTCATTTTTAAAGTTTGTTGCAGAGTGACATCTTTTTTTTGTCTTCGTTTGTTCATACATGCCAACCCGTTTGGACCTTTATCTGAATGAAGAGCCTCAAAAATTTGTAAGTTTTGCTAAAAACCCAGACAACTGAGGTGTCTGTCAGCTGTGAAGATGACGGTGCTCGCTGCAAAGCAGGAGGAAAGGAGAGCGGAAAAAGTGCAGAACTTATTTCTAGCGGCAGAACAGGTTGGAAGATGGTTATATGTTATTTATTGTTATTTAAATCATCCTACAGGCTCTGACATGTTAGATCAATTTGAAAATGAGTAAAATCCTTATAACTTAAAGACAATCCGTACAACTTGACACGTATGCTTGTTTCTGATCTGCAAAAAACGTTTCCAATCATCCAGAATATAAATGAAACTAAGAGTTACACCTTAAAGAAAGTTGTTTTGTGCTTCTGCACGTCGGCTGCAGCTCAGCTCTACTGCTGTACAATAAAATTATGTTTACAGACTTTACAGAGCTGCACTGAGATCCTTCAACTCCTCCACCTGAGACCACCTTAGTCCCAACCTGGAAAGGTCAATCCACCCTTATTCCAATGGAGGACCATGGCCTCAGATTTGGACATGCTAACCTTCATCTCAGCCTCCTCACAGGATGAAAACACAACTTTTACTTGTCCATAAAAGCAAAGTAAAAAGTCTCATCTGTACAGAACTGTGAGGCGTTAAACAGTTAAAGCTGAAGTCCAGAACCAGCTCGAMAAACTGAGTGGCTGAGTCCACTGTCCTCAGCGCCATACATCCTCATTTTCATAAAAAGACAGAGAGATGGGACATGGGAGGGAGATGGGAAAAAAAGCTAAAGTGAAGAGAACATCTTTATTCCACACAAAGTTAACAATTTTCCACTTGATTTAAGGAACGCTGGGATGTCTCTGGGGCCTATTAGAGAGCTCTCTGCTKGGCCAAAACCAGGAGGAGTCAGCACATTTACTGAGAGGAAAGAGAGGGAGCAGAAAACGAGAGTACGAGAAGCTGAGAGATGGCAAAAACATAAAGTAAAATAAAAAAAAGGGGGCCGATCACATGCATTTACAACTTAGGCTTTAAGCCAAGAGTCACAGAGTGACTTCCAGAAGAAATGGAACAATAAAGGAGTCCTGATTGATGTGTTGTCACATTTACATGAGTGAAATCAAAAGAAAAATGGGGGTTTTGTTGTGTCGGTGCACTCTGAGCTGTAATCAGAGTGAAATTAGCAATCATTTAAATGACACCGCAGCGTAGATGTGATGAAAGCAGAGAGCGGGAGGAGGAAAACGTTTCTCTCCTCTCCTGTTGCCATAAAGTGAAACCGGGCTTCAGTTTTACTGCAGCTTTAAATCACAGCAGTTATGTGGGAGCAAACATTCCTAATGGATTACTCTGTAATTTAACAAATGTTCCTCCTGAACAAAGAGGGAATTACAGGGAGCATGATAACCTGTCAAAAGTCCCGTCAGCTTTTCTGATGCTGCYGTTTCAGATCTTCTTATGACAGAGWAGTTTTTGTGTTGAGTTTTTCRTAGCGCCCATTTCTTGCGGAGTGCCTCAGGGCTCTATTCTCGGTSCTCTTCTCTTTTCACTGTATTTGCTTGAAAAATTAAACCGTATTTTTAAATAAGGTCATTTTGAATATGAYGGCAGCAACATATCTAAAATAAAACTATTCCACGGGCAACAAGGCCTGGTTCACACAGCAAGATTTTAAATTTGTCAGTTGCAGTGCACTAGTCCCCTAAAGCACAAAAGCGCTAATTGCGGACCTAAATCTCTCCTTTGTGCTTTAGGGGTTCTACTATTTTCTTCAAATGATGTGCAGATTTGTGCTTTCTAAATTTAGAATTGAGTAGTAGCGCTAATTGCAAATAACATTACAAGTTCGATAGTCAATATTGTCTAGAGAAATAGGAGAGAGCCGTCTAAATTCACTACGTTCTGTAGCAATATATTTTATTAAAGTTTCATCATCATTTTCTTGAAGATTGGAGGGGAAATCCATCCCTTGTTAACACAATGGAGCTCTACTGTGTGGAAACAACGACCCCTCAGGTAGCATTGTGTTCGCAGAGCTTTACACTCTCACTGACTCTCCTTCTGTGTGATGTTTTTCATTTAGTAGAAAGTTCCCACAATTCTTTACATGGCAGGAAGCAACTGGAGCTGAGTGACAAACAAACAAACAA
>NW_013953234.1:155370-157618 GCF_001266775.1 Austrofundulus limnaeus
AAGTGCACAAGCTTCAAACTTCAGCGTTGGCTGCGATTTTGAAGCTGAAATCGCGTTCGGTGTGAACGCACCATTACGGTGTCACTGGAATGATTTCTGGAGAACAGAGACAAATTAGCGCTTTATGATTAGCTTCTGCTAAATTTTTTCKAGCATGTGCACTTTTGGACTTACGGACCTAAACAATTTGACTAGCGCTTTAGAAATTGTSCAACTAAATTTTGAATTAGCGCTGCCCAGCACTGTCAGTTGATTTTCAAAGACTTAAGAGACCCYACACAAGAATAAAAACAGGTTTGGTCCTACAGGGTGTGCTCTGCAGCCRCAMAGCAAAGACAACACACCACACAGGAACAGAATGATCAGATGGAAAATCTCACCAGATTTATCTAAATCAAATGCGAGTTCAGAGTAAATAAACATGGCCGATGAGGAAGAAGCAACGATGATAGTTTGTGGAAGATTTTTAACAGTAAAAGAAAAACAAACAGGCCTTTATGGAGCTCCATGGCAGCCGTTTTGTCTTCCCCTCCATGTTTGTCACCTCGCTCTCTGATTGGCTACATGTCAGATCCAACAGACTTTGAGCTTGTTTGTCTTGGGGGATATCAGGTCAAGACAATCCAACGATGTCTATGATGTGAGATTAGAGTGGTCCTGACTCACTCTGAACACACGGCAGGAATATCTCATCAGATTATCTTTAGAGACGTCACAATAATCAGAGCGTCCTTCAGATTGTCCGAAGTTTGGGTCAAAAATCGTCACATTTATCTGGTGTGAATCTGCATAAGTAAGAACTGGAGAAGCATTTAACAGCTAATCAGGTTAATTAGCAGCAGGTCAGTAAGAGGACTGGGTTTAAAAAGAGGTTCGGCCGTTTGTGAAAAACTGTTGCTGAAAATGGTAAAACATTTTCAGAAGAATGGAAAATGAAGACTTTGAATCTCCCATCATCTCCAGTTCATAATCCCATCAACAGATCATTATAATCTGCAGTAATCTCTGAGCTCAAAGGATGAAAGTCAATACTCGATGGTTGTGATCTTCACTGCGATACCAGGTTCTGTTCTGGACATCAGTGCATGGAGCTCAGGAACACTTGGCTCACTAACGCTGCTTGAAGCTCCATCAAAGCAGAAGCTAAATGTGAAAATCATCCAGAACCGTCGTCTCTGAACCAAAGATCTTTTAAAACGGGCCAAGGCAGAGAGCTGAACGCCACTCCAAGGAGGGGTCCATCCAGACTGTTATCAGTGTACGCTTCAAAGGCCTGCCTCGCTGATGGTATAGGGGTGCATTGGTGTCTCAGGCATGGTCATCTTACACAACGGGAAAACTTAACCCTCCTATTATGTTGTGGGTCAAACTGACCCGTGTCAAAGTTTAAAAAGGTTTTTAAAACAGTTCTAAGTATTTTTTCAGTTTGAAACTTTTTCTGTTTGTTTTAACAAGTATAATGAACACGTAAAAAGAAAATGGTTCATTTAACATATTTGCAACCTCCACTACATCTACATATTACATAGATCAAATTGTTAAAAAAATTCACATATAACCATTGTTTTTTTGTGTGTACGTTCCTTTAGTGCAGAGATTCTTAACCTATGGGCCATGGCCCAGCGCCACCTTGAGGGCCTCAAAAGAACAACTGTTTAAAAATGTCAGTTTTTAACTTTGGGCCGCAGAGGGCCGTGGGACCGCATTGATTTTGAACAAGGTGTGTGTGTCGGGGTCYTTTTCACTCCCCCGTTCCCCGTTGGCCGTCTGGGGATGGGGTCCTGGGGGTGCTGACCGTCTGGTGGGGTCTGGGCTGCGGGCGGACATGGGGCTGGGAGGGGCTCCGGAGGCAGGGCTGGCGCTCCGGCTTCCCTGGGGCTGTTCGGGCTCCGGGATTCTGGCTCCTGGTTGCTGTGGTTGGCCYGCTGGCTGGGGTGGCTGCCGGAGTCTGGGGAGTGGTCAGTTGGGGGTGGGGGGGTGTGGCGGCTCTTCCGGCGCGGGTGTCTCTGGGGCTGCACACTTGGGGTCCCTCTCGGGGTCTTTGGTGCTGGTCTCCCTTATGTCCGCTTTGGGCTTTGCGGGTCGGGTCTGTGGTCCCCCAAAGTCACTTTGAAACATTCCATTGGAGAGATCTTGTATACATGCATGCTCACAACTGCACACAAACAGGTGTTTTCTATTCAGACACTGACTGAATGGTATGTGCATACTGTATGTATATGTGTATGTGTATATACAGTATATACTG
>NW_013953234.1:158656-160507 GCF_001266775.1 Austrofundulus limnaeus
CATTGGTAATGTCTGACTGGACCTCATGTCTCTTTATGTTCAACAAATTGGACCCCGAGGTCAAAACGGTTCAGAACCCCTGGTTTAGTGGATATAAAAAAGGTAATGTGCATTTTTTATGAAAAAATAGTGAATTGTCCTCATTGATCCTTTATCTGTGAAACATATAAAAACACTAACATGCAAATACTGACTGAAATGGTTYGTAATAGAGTCAATAATCAGACCTAACGTTTTGTGGGATCTGTTTTGGCGTCTGACATTACTGCATAATTAAACATTCCCCGGGACAAACTGACACAGGAACAATATTGCTGCTCCTCAGAAACAAACATAACAGGAGGGTTAATTAAATCAAAATTACCTTTTTTATTTAAAAAATATAGTAAACGTGTTTAAAAGTTTAAAATATTTTCTCGTGTTCCACTAAGAATGAATTGTTTTTAGTTACATTTAAACAGAGCCAACACTTCCAGAACTTAGTTTACGTGATTTGAACATTAAATAATTCATTTTTTTAGATATATATAAAAAGTCAGACAGCTCTGTTAAACTGAGGTCACTTTTTTCTCCACTCCAGTGAACAAATGCAAAGTATTGATGTAAAATCACAACAATGTGACTAATTATTACACGCACGCAAGAAATGATGATTAAAGAAACACAGCAAAGGATAAAAAAAAAGAGACATTTGGACAGATCCTGTCAGGGTGGAGTGGGGGGGCAGGACGAGGCAGGATGGATGGAAGAGGAGGAGGATGGAGGCGAGGAGCAGACTTAACCCCTGAGCTGCTGGAGTGTCTGTCCGCCCGGCTCAGAGTGCCGTCCTCAGCAGTTTTCCCATCTATAATTACTGCCTGCTATCCATCATGCAGCCGCCGGTGCCTCGCAGCAAAACGCTCCGTAAACACACACACACACACACACACACACACACACTTAGACACAAACACACACGAGGGGAAAATCACAGAGCTAAGCACTTCAGCTAATAGAATAAATATTAATGTCCCTTTTGTTTTCTATCCCCTCGTTTCTTCGCGCACATTTTAAATGAGGTCTGACAGTGTGAAGAAGCATCTGTTTCACACTCAGAACGCAGGCGAGAGGGGAGACAGGAGGGGGAGACAAAGAGGAGAGACCACAGGAGGGGGGGCACAGGTTAGGTGTGGTGGTGGTGGTGGGGAGGGTTACTTGAGCATCTCGAGTCATGTGTAAGTAGCTCTCTGTTACCCATCAGGCCCTCAATGTGTCACTCACACTCTACAGTTATGCCATTATGGCCCCCTCGCTGCCTCCCCCCCGCAGCTGTTGCTGCCTGTGTGTCAGTGTGTACATGCGTGTGCGTGTGCAGGCCTGTATTAGTTACCAAACTACTTGTTTATCTAAGCCTCAGTTTAACTTGGGGGGAACATTATCCTCGTCGGATCGAATAAAGAGCTCAAACTGGAGGAGGACCCGAGAGGAGACCACTCTCAGCTACGACCACACCACGACTGGACCACTCCTACCACACCACGACTGGACCACTACTACCACACCACGACTGGACCACTCCTACCAAACCACGACTGGACCACTCCTACCACACCACGACTGGAGCACTACTACCACACCACGACTGGACCACTCCTACCAAACCACGACTGGAACACTCCTACCACACCACGACTGGACCACTACTACCACACCACGACTGGACCACTCCTACCGCACCACGACTGGAACACTCCTACCACACCACGACTGGACCACTACTACCACACCACGACTGGACCACTCCTACCGCACCACGACTGGAACACTCCTACCACACCACGACTGGACCACTACTACCACACCACGACTGGA
>NW_013953234.1:164170-166623 GCF_001266775.1 Austrofundulus limnaeus
CTAGTACTGTCAGTGAAAAAGTCACAAAAGTTAAAGTATCTGTGATCTACTGGTATAAAATGTGAGTTTTGTTGTGTGCCGTTGTGTACACTAAACAGCAGGTACTATCGAGTAGTTAGTTTTTCTTCATTTTCCTCATGAGGAGGTGACAGCTGTGGATCATAGCATTACAGGGAAAACTTATCTTTAAAAGCTCACGCTTGTGTTTGTAATCAGCATTTCTAACCTGAGGATATTCAAGAGCCAGCATCAGAAATGAGAAGATGGAGGTTACAAAAGAGAAATGTACATTTATCCCCTTTTACTGCCAAGACGAGAGAGGAAAGACCACCTCCACACGACAGCTAGCAGGAAGCTAACACAGCAGCCGGTACAAAGGTAGGTGTGTGTGTGTGTGTGTGTGTTATACAGAGTATGAAATGTTTTTAGGCAACTTTGTCATGAGTTTTATGCAAAAGTAAGACCTTGTTAGAGTGTATATTACAGCGTAGACTAAAGCCGAGCGACGAGCGCGCCCTCCTCCCCACCGAGTACAGAGAGCAGCAGAACCTCCGCCTGATAATCATTACATTTTCAGTTCTCCTACGTCGGGGAAAACGATCCAAACCATACAAGTAGCCCATCGATTTAAAGCCCAGACTCTGCTCTTTCCAACAATATAAGTGTCACAGATCTACGTGAAAATTTCACAGAACAAGCAGCCAAGGAATAGTGAAAAAGGCTAAATTCTGGAACCATAAACACGAACGTCTTTCCTTTGTTTTTATGTCTTTAATCCACTTTGGAGTGATTTTTCCACTTGGCTGGACCTGTACGTCTCCTGTGTTTATGTTGGTACATGTAATATGTAATTCTGTACTGTGGAGGTCATTAAGAGTCGTTGTCGTGTGTTGACCGTGAACCAGAAGTGATCGGAGTGGCACTGAGTGCTGGACCGGATGTCCGTGGCATATAGGCTATTCAGCTTATTTTAAAAACAGATTTTCTTCTAACTTATAAAAATGTGAAACATAAATTTTAAATTTACAACTGATTTGAAATATATTTTTATATTTTTTTAGAATGCAAAAAATAATTTCACATTGGAGGGCGACATGGCCCACAGGCCACCAGTTGAAAAGCCCTGAACTATTAGACTAACAGCAACTAGTAAGTAAAGTAAAAATTTATTTATAAAGCACTTTTCTTAGAAATGACTTCACAAAGTGCTGTACAATACAAAAAATACAAAAACAACAATGGAGCCGTCAAACATTTCCATCTGAAACAGTGAATCAGCAGCAACACTGAGCCAAACCAAAAATAACGACATAAAAGAGACAACTGTAAAAATAAAATACCAGCTCATTTACATTTACATATACATTTACAGAGAAATGCAAATTATAATTGACCAAGGCAAGGGAAGTCCAGCTACCACACAGCATATAAAGACATCTAGCTRAAGTCCTGTTTAAAGTAGAAGGTTTTAAAACCCTTTTTCAATAGTTCAACATTAATGATGGAACGTAACGAGAAGGGAAGGACATTCCAGAGGCTGGGGGCTGTAAACGTAAAGGCTCGGTCGCCACGGGTCTTATAGCGTGTTCGAGGAACAGCTAGTAAATTTTGATCCTGAGAACGCAGGATCATATGTGGAGAGCATGTCCCGACCATAAACAGGTGTCTGGACTCTTAAGAATCTAAATGTAAGAACCAGGATTTTAAACCGGTTCCTAAAATAAACTGGATCTGTTTCACAAATCATCTGTAATATTTTTACAATGAATTAATAATTCTGTTAATTTCATTCTACAATCATGTAAAACAACAAATATATAATTTATAAATAATGACCAGACCTGAAGTCAGACTGTAACTTAGACTAAAACTAGTTGAAAAATTATGACTTCAACAAGTAATAAAGTATATTTATTATTTATTACTCTCATAAATATTAATAATAAATATTTACCAGTCAACATTTAAAAAATGTTCTCTGTAAACCTGGTTTTAAGATGAAATATGAGCAGGTCAGGTTCGTCTAATAAAAAACTAAAAAAGTTAAATATACAGTATAATATTTTACACTGTGTGAATCAGAGATAAACCAGCTGTAACATTTATTAGTTTGTGTTAAACTGTAACATAATTCAGCAGAACTACACTCTGTATATTAATATTCTACACAAGCAGTTCAATAATTAGCAGTGATTAAATCAGATTTATATGTTTATTTTAATTTGAAACTGTTTTATTATTGGCTTCAGTTCTGCTCAGATCACATTGAGCTAAATAAGATCAAATCTGTTTACTTGTGAAAGGAGACACGTTTTTTTTCTGTTGGTAAATCCATAACATAACTTTGTAGCATTGTTTACAATGTTAGATTTTATACACTCTAGGGCTGCCACGATTAATCGACGACTAATCGATTATTAAAATAATCGATGACTAATTTAATAATCAATTAG
>NW_013953234.1:167139-170745 GCF_001266775.1 Austrofundulus limnaeus
TGTGTGTGTGTGTGTGTGTGTGTGTGTGTGTGTGTGTGTGTGTGTGTGTGTGTGCGTGCGCTACTCGGACCACGCAACGCACAGATAAAGGAGAGCGCGATTCAGCACTACCAGAGCTGTTGATGAATGATCCGACTTTTGTTTTAGTGACAAGGAAGAATTCGGAGGGTCGCGCGACTGCTCGGAATAATGCTGCCCTTGTCTATTTGTCTGCAACCCAAGCATTAGTGAGCTCATATTGGGAAACAGTTACCCTTGAAACAAAGCACAGCAAAAACAAACACAAACAAAAGTCAACTGGGTAATTCGGCTGCTCTTCTTCAGCTACTTTACAAAAATTGAAGCAGCAAAGAGATCCGTTTACAAAATTAATTTTCTGTGAAAAATCATGTGAACGCCAAACTTAAAAGAACTGAATCAGAACAGAAGCTAAAAAACAGAAAAATTAATGAAAAGTTACATTTAGTCAAACTATAGCTAAAAGCTACATGTAGCAAAACTGTGGCTAAAAGCACAACTAAGAAAAACAAGAATCAAAAACTAGATCCAGATCGTAACAAAACACCAAAATCTACATTAAAAAACTGTAGTTAAAAACGAACTCTGACAAAACTGAAGATAGCTAAAAGCTCAATTCAGCTAAAGTGTAGCAAAAGCTAAATGAAGAAAAGTTTTACATACTGGCTAAATTTAGCTAAACAGTAACAGAAAGCTCAAATTATCAAAAACATAACTAGATATGTTTGTAACTAAATGCAAAATTCTGCAAAACTGTAGCTGAAAGCTAATGCAGCAAAGCCAAAGCTAAAATTAATAAACTTGTAGCTAAAAGCTCAATTAAGCTAAACTGTAGCAATGTTGTAGACAAAAGCTAAATTTAGCCAAACAGTAGCTAAAAGCTGAAATTAGAAAAACCATAACTAAAAGATAATGAAAGCTGTATTAAAAGCTAAATTTAGCACCAAAAAAAAGCTAAAAGTGTAATGTAAAAACATGGTAGCTAAAAGCTGAAATTAGCAAAACCATAACTAAATGATACATTTCTCATATTTGTAAATGAAAGGTAAATTCAGCAAAGCTGTAGGTGAAAGTTTAATGCAGCAAAATTAAAGTTAAAATTACCAAAATTGTAGTTAAAGCTCAAATGAGCTAAAGTGCAGCTAAAGCTAAATGTAGCAAAGTTGTAGACAAAAGATAAATTTAGTCAAACAGTAATTAAAAACTCAAATTAGCAATTAACTGTGGCTCAATCTAAAGGTAACATAATCTTTGCTAAAAGTTCAAATTAGCTAAAACTTGTAGCTTAAGCTAAAGGTAACAAAATCCTTGCAAAAAGCTAAAATTAGTAAAACTGTAGCTTAAGGCTAAAATTAGCAAAAATATAATAGGTACCAAATAGTAAAACTTTAGCTAAAAGTTAAAATATAATAAAACAGTAACTGAAGATTTCAGATAGTTTGTGAACTTTTTATTTTTTATATTTTTGTTGCTTTTTATGTGGAAATATTTAGAAAAAAGGTTAAATAATTTCAATAGTTACACTCAGTAAGTCCAGAAACAGTTTAAACTTCTGAATGGTTAAAATAACAGAAGTTCAAATAAACTCTAAACAGGAAAAACAAAGTGAGAATGCAGGATGAGGAAGAGGAGCGGGACACACGACGAAGGCTCAGGATGCAGTGAGGACAGCTGCAGAGGAGGCCGACACACAACTCTGAGCGACAAGCGAATGACAGATGTGATAAGTAACGAGTAAACGAAGCGAGCGGGGGGATAAAGGGGGGATGTATGTGGGGAGAGGATGCGGGAAAAGGAGAAGTGAAGATGAGGGAGCGCTGCTTCACTTTATTGCCCGGTCTCTTGCATCCTGTGCTGATCGATACTGAAGCACTAAAGAAGATGAGCACTCGGACTGAGCGTGTGTGTGTGTGTGTGTGTGTGTGCGTTGATATACAGCACACACACACACATTCAAAGATAGTAGACTTATTTGAGTTTGGAGCGTCCACGTTCAGAGCTTTGACATTAATTGAAGATAATATGGAGCCAAGTGGAAGACAACGGCACAAAATGTTTAACAGAATAAAAAAAAATTGAAAGTAAAGGTTTATAAAATGAAACCGGAGCTCAAACCAGAGAAAACGAGGGGTGTGTGCGAGCTGAGGACAGGTTGTAATTTATCCTGCACAGAGCATGCTTTACAGCTTTCTTAATTCAACTCCTGATACTATTAATGGAGTTAATGTTGGGATTATATCCATTTTCTGGTGGTGCTGCATGAAATACGGCAGCTGATACCGCCCCCCACCACCACCACCACCACCACCACCATCATTATTGGCTTTTTCAAACTGCCACCCAGGGGTAAATCACCCACCAGGCTCCACCTCTTTGGAGACTAAACCAAGGTAAGAGCGTGGCATTCTGGGTAGAGACAGGCTTACTTCCTGTGGCAGAACTGGTCAAACTATGATGTCAAATTATATTTATTACTGAAAGAAAAACTTTACAAGTGTTTTGTTCTTGTGAATCGACTAAGCTTGGCATGCTGGGAAAAACGGAACATTATTTTATAATGCATATAAGGCATTTTTTATGCTCTCTGGACTGATTTATTTTAAAGAAAACTAAATTATTACAACAACAGGTCCGAGTTAAATGATTAATTTCCTTTAATTTGATGCAGCTTTCGTATATAAATCAGTTCGGTTCGATAAAACATGACTTGCAGTTTGTTGGAGCTGCTGTGAATTTGCACGTTGACAGAGTTGCAACGTGCGAGCGGTTATTGTGGCTGCAGAAATTAAAAGTGCCACTAATTTATCCCTGCAGTCGATGTTATGTGACTTCCAGTTGCCACTCGTTCACTGAGGCGTGGACGAGCACAGSACCTGGAAATGTTCCGTTGATTAATAACAGTATTAGAAAATATCTGGACCACTAATTAAAAGCATGTGACGTTAGGTCGATACGAGCATCAACAATAACTAAAGATGTGTTTGATAAATCTGGAAGTTTAACTTCATGTTTTACAGCCTGATGGCTGAAAGCAACGCTAGAGAGATTCAAGTTAGCAGTCCTTTATCCATCTGTCCATCTGTCCATCCATCCATCCATCCATCCGTCCATCCATCTATCTGTCCATCTCTCCATCCATCTATCTGTCCATCTGTCCATCCATCTATCTGTCCATCCCTCCATCCATCCATCTGTCCATCTGTCCATCCATCTATCTGTCCATCTCTCCATCCATCCATCTGTCCATCTGTCCATCCATCTATCTGTCCATCTCTCCATCCATCCATCTGTCCATCTGTCCATCCATCTATCCGTCCATCTGTCCATCCATCCATCTGTCCATCTGTCCATCCATCTATCCGTCCATCTGTCCATCTGTCCATCCATCCATCTGTCCATCTGTCCATCCATCTATCTGTCCATCTCTCCATCCATCCATCTGTCCATCTGTCCATCCATCTATCTGTCCATCTCTCCATCCATCCATCTGTCCATCTGTCCATCCATCTATCCGTCCATCTGTCCATCCATCCATCTGTCCATCTGTCCATCCATCTATCCATCTATCTGTCCATCTGTCCATCCATC
>NW_013953234.1:170755-173920 GCF_001266775.1 Austrofundulus limnaeus
CGTCCATCCATCCATCCATTTATCCATATATCCGTCCATCCATCCATCCATTTATCCATGTATCCGTCCATCCATCCATCCATTTATCCATATATCCGTCCATCCATCCATCCATTTATCCATATATCCGTCCATCCATCCATCCATTTATCCATATATCCGTCCATCCATCCATCCATTTATCCATATATCCGTCCATCCATCCATCCATTTATCCATATATCCGTCCATCCATCCATCCATTTATCCATATATCCGTCCATCCATCCATTTATACATATATCCATCCATCTGTCCATTCGTCCATCCATATATCCATCCATCCATCCATCCATCCATTTATCTATATATCCATATATCTATCCATCCATCCATCCATCCAACCATCCATCTACCCATATATCCATCCATTTATCCATCCATTATCCATATATCCATCCATTTATCCATATATCCATCCATCTATCCATCCATCCCTCATTTATCCATCCATCCCTCCATTTATCCATCCATCCATATATCCATCCATCCATATATCCATCCTTTTATCCATCATCCATTTATCCATCCATCCATCCATCCATCCATCCACGCATACATACATACATACATACATACATACATACATACATACATACATCAGTCTGTCTGACCATCCAACCGTCCCTCACATCCATCAATCCTTCAAAAAAAAAAAACAAAAGAAACAAAAAGAAACAAAAAAAAAAACACTTTTACCAACTCTACTGGGAAGCATCCAAAGCTGGAGGGTAGTAGTGTCCCAATATCAGTTTTTCACAAACAGAGTATAAGTACATCAGTTTGGGTACTCACCGAAACAGAATACTTACTGAGATAGAACTTAAATTAGAGGTCTTCAACGGCAGGGTACTGCAAAATCTTCAAAAACTTCAATTTTTTAAACTTGTTTTTTGCCTTAAATGACTTTAAACACAAATTACCATGTATTCATCTCGTAGAAAATGAATAAACTGAAGCATAAAATCATGTATGAAATACACATTCAGTCAGTATGCCAGCTGAATCCTGCTTCACTCACAGCCTGACCCTCCATGAATTCTGCACACAACCCATAATTACCCATTAGTGATGTCATTTCTAAAACACTGCAGCTTCTACTGATTACAGTCAAGTATGAATCCCAGACTGAACAACGTTGAAGACCCCTGACCTAAACATTACACAATGACTTTAAAAATACATTTCTTTAATTGAGAACAAGAAGGCTCTCCTTTCCTTATAGACCCACAGTACAACCTCTCTGACTCTATCAAATCAAGCATACAGCATGATTTTTACTGTAAACAATTTAAAATAAATAACAAATAAGATTTTCTTTCAACACTGAAAAACTTTTCACTAAACGCAAACTGTAACTCATTCAATGTATTTCAGTATTTGTATCAGTTCCGTTTGAGTACTTGTACAAAATGCTGGTAATGGCATCGGGACTCCACTATAGGAGGGCGTTCAAAGTTTATATCAGGACCTTAAGTTAAGTAACCTTTTCAAAGCACAACAAAGAAAAGTGTGAACCCCCACAAAACAAAACAATAAATCTGTCTTCAAATAAAACGGTGTTAMGTCACAATTTAGAGGAGTTTTCTCTTGTTTTCCAAGTATTTTTTGATCTCATGCACCACTCAATGGTTTCAAACGGGTCTTTGGAGCTGGTGATAGATAAGGGTAAGAGGTAGAGTCCCATGGGACCCGACCTGTCCCCCTCCCTGCCTATCTTTCTCCTAACTTGTACACATATGGTGATATTTCACAGGATGTCAAGAGGCTCAAATTGAAAATCCCTTGATGAATCAATATTTACTGCAGCAGCTAAATGAATAGTAATAAGTCACCAGAGGCTGAGGCCAGCCAACAAATTGAGGGGGGGGCTTTGTCTTACCAAATCTGGATTACACAAATGAGAAACCCTGCCTCTAAACAATTAATGAAACATTTGACACAAATACATACAATTATTTAAATTATAAACTAGTCTCTTCCTGTAGGGCTGGTCCCAAAAAAGGTTAACTTTCATTGCAGGAAGCAGGAAGTTTGTGGATGGTTCAAAACATTTTACTGACATTAAAAATAGAATTTTGACAGAAAAAAAATTAAAATAAATATTATTTTGGATGTTGCCTACAACAGCGTTTTGCTGCGCTTTTACTTAAACAGTAAATAAAGTTTTTTTCTACAAATTTATGAAATTGTTTTTTGCACTTTTATTTTCTTAAAATAGATGAAAAACGAAGGTCATTAATGGTGCATGAATCAAAACGGGTATCAGAGAGACAGGATAAATTTTATGTTAAACATTGAGGCTTTAAAACCATGTCTGAGCAACTTCATGTTTCTTTAACCACAGCTGACTGTAGCCAACCTCCCAGGACATGGACGCAACAGGAAATACGACCCCAGGTTGATCAGATAGTGGGAGTAGTGGAAAAGCTTGCTGTGGAAAGGTACCAATAAACTTATGCTTTTGTATGTTTCAGGTACGACAAATCACTCAAGTTTAACCCAGCTGTCTCAGATTCACATGAAACTTAGTTTATTTGTTCACTGTGATCCCACAGCACAGAATCTCAAATTTTAGGTCAATTGGACCAGTGGTTTCAGAGATAAGGGCCACCAAAGTTTCATGGTTGTTGGGGGGGTTTTTTTGGCAAAAAATGGGTGTGTCCACCTAATTCCTTTAAACTGACTTAACCTTTCCTGAAATTAAATCCCTCACTTGTTAGCTAAGATGGGGGTTCTCAAATGTTTTGGGTCTGGGGACCCCTTACAAGGGTAAAACATTTCCGGGAACCCCGTTATAAACCCCAAGTTGTTACCTCCGCCAAGGGCGAGGTAATGTTTTCGGTCGCGTATRTCTGTCTGTCTGTCATTCTGTCTGTGGACAACATTACACAAAAACTTGAGGACAGATTGTCAGGACATTTTTACCACATGTGGTTACTGTGCCAAGGAACACACCAGTAAATTTTGGTGATGTTCCGGATCACGATGCGGATACAGGAATTTTTTTTCTTTTAAACACTCTGAGATCGGCAAAGCTGTGATGCTTTCACAAGGCTTCTGTAAAAAATGGTGAGCTGGATTGGACAGCACGGACTTCAAACTTTATAAAAGCAATGTTAAAAC
>NW_013953234.1:174211-175818 GCF_001266775.1 Austrofundulus limnaeus
GACCCGACCTGTAAAGCCCGAAGCCGACATAAGGGAGACCAACGCCAAAGACCCCGAGAGGGACCCCAAGCGCGCAGCCCCAGAGACACCTGCGCCAGAAGGGCCGCCCACCCACCACCCAAAGGGGACCACAGGAGAGAACCGGGAGAGCCCCACCAGCGTCCACACACAGTAACCCCTGGGGCCATCAGCRACGAACGCACAGGCCCCGCCGGTACCCACCGCGCCAGAGTGGATCCAGGCATGGACACAGAGGCCTGGGCCCCCAGGGCGCACCCCCCCAGGCCAAGGCCCGACAGGGCCAGAGGGACCCAAGCCCCACCAGGCAGCCACTGGGCCGAGCCAGAACCAGAGACTGACCCAGAGCCAGAGGACAATGAAGACCACCAAATTGTAGTTGGTAAGTCCAGACATTACTTAGAAGTTCTGTTGCAAATAATTTGACACAATAGACCAGAAAACGTCAAAGAAAATAGAGATACTCAACGGGTTGGAAAAATCTGACCCAAACAGAAAATACAGATATCTTTGTAGCACAAAGAGAAACTAAATTAAACTTTTCTGCAGAGACTCCCAAGTCCACAACAAAATGTATTTAACAGCTAAAATAGTGGATTTTGCGATATGCCTCCTTTGGAAGTCCATAACGCAGAGAACTGGTTTTGTTCCCATTACCCAGTGAGAATTCCTTTGAACCAATCATCTCATTTATCAAACGTTAACCTCTGACCTCTCTGGAAGCACTGCTCTTTTGTTTGTAGCACACTGGAGTCATCCCTGCTCTGATAATATCTGACAGCCTGAGAGCATGAGGACAACAATCAGGTCTATAAACTTATTTTTCATTAAACCAGTGGTCTAATCTGGGATTTGGATCCAAAAACACAACGTTCTTCTGACCCACAGACTCATAGATATCCTCACAGGTTTCTAAGGCAATGATTTATATCCATGTAGAAGTTCACATTTGTAAAACCTCCTGTTATGAACAATCGGCCACAAGCTGTATGATATCCCATGAAAGAGGTAAAAATAAAGTTCCACGACTTTTGAGATTGAACACAACACGGATCAGTTTACTCAATATATTCATTCTAGTTATTCTACCACCAAAAGTGTCATCATCTGCACTACTTCCTGTCTTCACCAATCACTCTCTGTGCTGGTCAGAGGCAGCGCTCAGTCTTCCTAATGAGCTGAGAGAAGACGGAGTGAGTGAAGGTGTAGGAGAGAGAGACAAAAACGAGTTTATGCACTCCGTGACGAGCTCATCTCGCACCGCCGCGTGCAGAAATCTTTATTAACTAACTATCAGGAGCGTTGTCATTTTAATGAGCGTCTAATAACGGCGTGCCCATAAGAACAGCAGTGACAAACAATAAATACAATGATTTTATTTTCAGTTCCACGAGAGAGAGAGAGAGAGAGAGCGATGGAGGGAGAGAGAATCTGGGAGGGGTTGCTGGTTTGTTCAGGATTAGTTACTTTTTTTCTCCCGCAATCCATCTGTAGCGCAGTCAAAGCTATTTGGGCGTCCTGGCAGATGACAAATAGGGCTTGTCAAAGGTGTTGCCATGATTCCCACCCGGCAACCTCGTACAAACGCC
>NW_013953234.1:176165-177427 GCF_001266775.1 Austrofundulus limnaeus
ACACACACACGCACACACACACGCACACACACACACGCACACACACACACACACACACACACCTGGGGTCTCAATCTTCCCCTAATAGACCTTTTGACAGTGGACTGCCGTGCAGGCAGTTGCCCTACTCCAGGCAGAAGCATGCAGCTCGTGTGCTGCCCATCTATCTCACCGACTCGCTGCTCTGAACCACAGATAATCTACCCTCAAACCGCCTCGCGATGCAGCCKTCGCCTCTTCTGAGAGTAGTCCTCCTCCCTCGCTCAGACGCAGGTTAAAGGGCGAGTTCAAAGCTTTTTCTTACTTATTGCTCAGGAATTGTTTCACCGCTGTCCCAGAGCACCAGATGGGAAAATGATTTGTATTTGTGAAAGTACCGACATCTGAGTAAATCCAGTTTTTGGGAAGACTAGCCTGACCAAACGTGGGTATTCCMTGAACAGTTAGCATATTGAGCAGGGTATCCATGATGTGGAGCTCACTCAAACTGTGTCCGTAAGGTTGAGGGATCAGAAAACAGATCCGGACAGGAAGAAAAGTCAAATTTTAGAGTGTTTTTGCRTAAAATACCCATCACTCRTACTTATCCACCTCATTCTAGGGGCTATGAYTTCCTGTCAGCAGAAACACTTGAAGAAGGTGTAATCTTTGGCTAACCAAGGCTTGGACCATGGTCTATTTGAAAGTATTTTGAGTTCAAATTARCAGAACAAACTTTGTTTTTGTTTTGTTTCCAWTTAACAACCGTAGTAGAGTTTAGTAAAATGGAGTTGTGGATTTCAGGTCAGTTGTGTTGTTCGTGGCTGAACTACCAGAACAAACTAATGCCTACAACAACATCGATTTGAACACAGACCTAAAACAACAAAAGTGTTCCAATATTGTTTCCACTGAAACYCTTTTTTCACAGTGCTGACAAACGGCCGACAGAGGAACCAATGTTTTGTTACAACAAACCACTGGAGAAGAGAMTCCAGAGAAGGATTGAAAAAAGTGCGAGGAGATTATCAGGCTTGATTTAAAGTGTATGAAGGGCACAGCATTATTTAAATATTAATTTACCATATTTATTTGTGTATAATACAATCGCATGCGCTGTTGCTGTTTTATTCAGTTTGTCTATGTCGATGTGTGTCTGTCCCTATTAAATAAATTAAATTAAATTAAATTAAATGTATAATACGACCCCCCCTTTTTGAGCTTAAAAAGCATTAAAAAATCGAATTCTCAAACTACCTCCAATTTCATACAGACTTCAAGAT
>NW_013953234.1:178093-180285 GCF_001266775.1 Austrofundulus limnaeus
ACGGTAATTAATTAAAAAATGCAATGAGAGTTTATGGCATGGCAGGCCAGCATAAAACCAAAAATATTGTAGTTTCACCACAGACGTGTTTAAGAATAAAACCAGAGGCAGCTTTCTTTTAAATCTTATTCTAAATTTTAGATTATGGCCGTTTTATAGTTTATTTTAGATTGGCTTAGGTCAGGGCCAACAACTTGTGAATATTTCAGTCAGAGTGGCTTYGACTGGGTTCTACTTCTGCTTTAATGTAAATAAGATTGCGTCCCACTTCTTTTAACAAAATACAACCAGCCTCAGYACTGCGTAGGTTCTGAAATGCCTCAGAAAGTTTCAGGTTGTTCGCTTCACTGTCTGAAGCAACMGAGTCAGTGAAGTAGCTAAATATGCTACTATATGCAACCTGCGTCCTGAAGTGGTATGATTATTTTGTCCCGTTTGATCTGTCAGGCGGTTTCCCCACATGCTTCCATCCACAAAGCTCAGAGAAACTGTGTTAGCTCATAACAGGCTCTTTCAGAAGACAGCACCGCTACATAGGCAAACAGGTCAATCAGTGTTGACGCTCTGACTTGATGCTACTGGTGAGTCGCAGGACTCGTGTGTCTTATTATACTGCAGCGAACAAAATCTGATCATGTACGTCTTTTGAAGTTTTAAGTTTCAAAATAATCTGAGTCTTCTGGTTGTATCCAGGTGTTGGATCATTTTAGTCTGTATTTGTGCCAAAGTTTATTTCCTTCTCTGCATGTATATAAAGTAGAACCCACGGGACTTGAAATGATCCGAAACGGAAACGGAACGGAAAGGAAAGGAAAGGAAAGGAAAGGAAAGGAAAGGAAAGGAAAGGAAAGGAAAGGAAAGGAAAGGGAAAGGGAAAGGGAAACGAAACAAAACAAAACATTGCAATCTGGTATTTGATTTAAGAAACCAGCGGCTGGTTGGTCCCGAAGGTGTCGGTCAGAACTGCGGCGGCCCACCTTCTCAGGACTCGGCTGTACCGTATCTGTCACTTCCTCAYGTGGAGGTTCAGAGGCGTGACAGATGTGAGTATTCTGTACCCCCACGAGTCTTCTGAATGAGGTGATGGGGTCAGAACATGCATCAGTAACGGTCTTTTGAATGAGGTTGCACATAAACACCGGTTCAGGTTTGTGCCTGAAAAGCATAATTCACACAAGCCATCAGGTGGGCTAGGAATAAGGTGGATAAGTCGTAGAGTCTAATGGGGTTCATCAGCTTGTGTGGAGGGGCCTGACAGATAATGTGCACAGACCAACTTCTCAACTTTCTCCTTTTTTAAAATAGTTTGAAATCGAGGAATCAACTTCTAACTTTTGAAAATAACTCATTTAGATCCTGCTGTATTGTCATAAAAGGACAGAGAATCATATAAGTGGATATAAAAGTGATGGACTAGACTTGTTTCTAAGACTGAGTTGTGTTTCCAGCTCCTCAGCCCTCTGACTGAGGGTACTGACAGGCCACAGCTTTGAACTTCCAATCCTCTCTCCTCCTACGGATCCCCCAGACGTCTGTCTTCCCATACCTGACGACTAATTCCTGAGAACAGCGGTCTCCGTTCGCCCCCTCCCTGAGACAAGCCGATGAATAATAAATCTTTTTATTGACGGTGCCTGTTCCCTTTGCCACTCCATCTTTCAGTCCCCTGGGGCTCGTGGTCTGACTCCCACAGCTCCGGCGCTCCCTCAGAAGACAGCGTGCCATGCTAACATCAGATTTAACAAGRGGGTTACCACAATTTAATAATCCAGTGTAAGCCTGCGAGGTAATGGCAACATGATCTCTGAGTTTCTGACACTCAGTGATACTTTTTAACAGACTAACCAGAGATGTCAGAGTTTGATGCTCAATCCTACCAACAGAAATAAGTGTTCCTTGGTTTTAAAGATGCTACATCCTCTAATTCATGGATGTTTTTACAGAAGATTAGAGACGTTTGATGATAAGATTTTGAGTGATAAACACCTAAAATAAGCTAAATGAAACTACTACACTTTATAATTTAATTTTATATAAAAAGTCTGTCTAAAAACACAGAGAAACAAGAAAATCAACATTTTAATACAAAGAAAAAGATCAGCTGCAGCTCTCTCTCTGGTTTCATTTAAAAGAGTCGATCATCAGATATCGTCCAAGATTAACCTTCAGGGTGGAATATAGCTCGCTAGCAG
>NW_013953234.1:181543-183058 GCF_001266775.1 Austrofundulus limnaeus
CTTTTTGATTTTTTTCTACCTGGATTACTAAGATGCATCAGGATATTGTTATATTAGTTTAAAATTGTCTCCAAACGATAGTTTATCGCAATCATTTCTGAGGCAATTTATCATCCAGCTACATACGTTATTGTGGTCTATTGGTGGATATTTGTATTGTTGATGCTCCAGGACAACGTCCACACAGTTCCCTCAGGTGAAAAGGAATTTAAAAAATAGGCCAAAAATATATAAATAAGTCGCCACCAAAAAAATAATAAAAAAGTCACACAATCCAATATTTCATTGGACCGCCTTTAGCTTTGATTACAACACATTCTCTGTGGCATTGGTTCAAAAAGCTTTTGCAATGTCATAACTTATCAYGACCCCCACATGCGAAGCAGGGGTCACGCTCTCTGAACCACTCTTTCACAATAARAGCCCCATGAATCCAGGTATTGTCATCTTGGAATGTGGCCGTACCATCAGGRAAGAAACAATCAYTGATGGAATMACCTGGTCATTYRGTGTATTCAGGTCAGCTGAYCTCATYCTGTGAGCACCTGAACCTGGACCTGACCAACTGCAGAACCCCACATCATAGAYCTGAGTTAAACCCAGGTGGTTTAACTGGTGTTCTGGCTGGGCAGTGAATAAACATCCCATGGTTCATGARATACACAGTATGTACCATTCTGGTAACACAGAGAGTCAACTGCACGTTCAGCCACGTTGGCAGCAGATAATATTTAAGTAAACATAAAGATTTAAGGAGGCAGCACAGAACAGACAGTCTGAAGGTTTAAGTWATTCTATTTGTGCTGGATTGGTTCTGCAGACTAAAAACAGAACGGTCTTCGGGGAACCAGTAACTGTAAATGTGATGACAGACAGACGCCATTAATCAGCTGCTCTTTGCTTCATGACTGAATTAACACTCGGCTGCAGGTTACATGCAACGGAACACACGCTGGTATTTTTACCRAAGTATTCCTGTCTAATGAAAGTCATTCTGTAACTTTAGAGGAATACTTCGAGCTTCTATAAGTGTGCCCGCGGAAGGAACATGTTGGCACGGACCGCCGGGTCGACGGGGCTGCATTTGAAAATAGGAGGCCCACCCCCACCCCCTCAGCCCCCGATGAGAGAAGCTGCTGCCAGTCGGGGCGGAGGTGATGTCACCGCACAGAGGCGTTGTGTTTGGGGTGTGGAGGGCGCTGCCTGCTTGTGGTCTCGTCCATCATCGCGGGGGAGCCATCGGATGTAACGGACACCGGCCGAACCGGGAAACCTCAGGCTGACCAGAGGAGGGTGGTAAACACAAACTGGGAGGTTGTTTCTTACAGGGACGAGACAATTTAAAGAGCAGAGAGTGGAGAAGAGAAAACATAAAGGACTGTGAAGATGCTAGTGGGAACGCTTATTGCTGAAAACTGCTGAAAACTGCTGAAAACTGCTGAAAACTGCTGAAAACGAACTGAAAATGAAAAGTGAAATGAAATAAGAAAATGTAATAAAATTATTACATTCTTA
>NW_013953234.1:183355-185269 GCF_001266775.1 Austrofundulus limnaeus
TAACTAAAACGTGCAGTAAAACAGCTAAAATGTAGCTGGAAATGCCTAAATGAGCACAACGAAACATAAGTTGCACACTTTTGCTGAACTAAGCAGAAAAAAAAGTGACATAGCCACTAAAATGTGAAATTTGATTACAAAAGCTAAATTTAGCTACTAAAAGCTGGGCATTAGCTAAAATTGCAGCAAATAGCTGAAAACAGCAGAAAGCAACTGTAAGAAGTAGAAATAGCTCAAATTAGCACAAAGAAGCACAAAAAATAGAAAATAGCAGAAAAAAGGCACAATTATAGCTAAAATAGCAGAAAGAAACTTTAATTAGCAAAAAAAGTAGCTGAAATTAGCACAAGGACATTAAAAGAGCAGAACCAGAACAAAAGATGTAAGGTGCTGTAAAGATTTTGAAACATTTTGAAGGATTTTAAGGATGTTGAAAATGGTTCCATTCATTTTCAACTGGAAAAAAAGTGGCAGAAAAAGTGGAAAAGCAGCTGAAATATCAAAAGTAACAGCTGAAACATCACGAAGGAGCTGAACCTTTTGATTTGTGAATTGTTATAATGGCACAAAGACTGCGAAACAAGAAATGTGCCAAAAAGCATTCAGAAAAATATCTATAGTGTGATTATTATGTTAATAAATTATGTTATGTTGTGTTGTGTTGTGTTGTTATGTAACGACGATCACTATTAAAGCAGTTCAGCCTTACATGATGTGCAGAGCTGCTGGTTAATGTTGCCTCCAGGTGGTTTTCTGTCCCACTGGGAAGAVACCCCGGGGCAGAACCAGAACTCACTGGAGGGATTAGATCATTTCTCAGGGCTGGGAGACGCCTCAGAAGGAGCTGCAGAGTGAGGCTGAGCAGACGAAGGTCTAGGGTTCTCTCCTGGACCTGTTGCCTGTGATCCGACCAGCGATACGAGGTAGAAGATGGAGACGAGGTTTCATTAAAATGTGTCCAGCAGACTCACACATGGACACAAACAAGGAGCAAAAACAYCATYGTTCACTTTCCTTCTTAGAAGACTCATAAACTGCTTTTGATGCAGGTCAGATAACATTAAAGGATAAAATATATGAGAAAAAAATTAACTAMAATTCACATCAATCAGTGAGGCTAGATGAAGATGAATCAGAGAAATAAGAAAACAGTCTTGAAACTTTGAAAGCACGATCACTAAGTATTTTTCCGAACAGTGACTATTATGCAAGGAGACAACATCCTTGATGAATAATTAAATAAACGGACCATATGTGTGCTTATCCAGAGTGGCCATAAGCTGCTGCAGCCATAAAGAACATCAATAACGTGAATAAGACATGATGAAAACATGCTTTCCTGTGAACTCAACCTTGACCCTGACAAACTCTTTAGCGTCGACGGGGATTCCGTCGTTCGGAGGTTCAGGTCTAACCCGTGCACCTGTGTCCCACGACGCTCGTGTGTCACACACAGCGCGGCGTTGGGTCAAAAGGATGAGCCGTGCTGTCAGTCAGCAGGTCCCATTAGACGCGTGGAGAGAAACAGCCCGCGGCTTCGGCCACTTAACGACCGCCGTCATTACATTCGTAAGAAGTGCATCTATTTGTGAGTGCGCAGAGTGCAGGTGTGAGGATCGGTGAATGGCGGTGGTGAGTGTGTATCAAAGAATTTTCTAGGAGTGACCGGGTCACTTGGAGGTTAAGTGAGAGCGTCCCTGAAGGGCAACGTGGGATTCCACGAGAGACGCAAACGTCTGCACGGAAAGACCTTCAAACTGGAGGTAGAGAGGCAGAACTGAWGCACTGATCTCCACAAATGTTCCATTTAAAAGGGACTTTATTTTATAAACATTTATTTTAACTGTAAAATAAAGACTGTAAAAATACTGTAGGCTGTTTAGTTTAGTAAATTTTTAAAAATATATTTTAACA
>NW_013953234.1:192815-194238 GCF_001266775.1 Austrofundulus limnaeus
AAATATCATGATATTTTACTTCTGGATACCGTATCGATTTTAAATACGGCCTAATGAATGGATGCTGCAAGAAGAAATGTGGAATATTGTTCATTGTTTTGATTGCATGGAAATAAACTGAATTTAATCAGTTTTTATGCTTGTAATATATGGTTTGAGTTTATAAAAATAAGAATCTTGTGAAAAAATGCCAATATATTGCCTTGTTTGCAATATCATGATATATCACGATATATCGTGAAGTAAAAAAGGCCAAAACTGTCTTTTTTATAATATCGCAATATGATATATTGGAATACATTGCAATGTATTGTGATATATTGCAATAATATTGCAATGTAACATGATTTGATGCAATTTCTTGCAATATATCACAATACATTGCCATTAAACTACTACTCAGAACTACTACTTGTGAAAAAATGACAATATATTGCCTTGTTTGCAATAATGTGAAATATTGTGATATATCATTTTATATTGGAATATATTCACTATTAAACTAAAACTAAAACAGCTCTCTGGTGTGCTGTTTATGTCCTGATCACTTCTACTGAAACTCAAAGGTTTGTGGGATTTTAAAAGCCTCTAAAATTATYAAATTAATTTTTCTCTGTATGTTTTTACAGAAAGGGAAGAAACAGATCATTCCAGCTCATGTTTTCATTGAGCACATTAAGAACATGAACATGTTCTCCTGGTGTTAACGTAAAGGTCTGTTAGAGGATAGATTTCCAGATGACCCTGAGCATTAACGCTCAGAGTAGCTATAACTAACGCTGGATGGTCCAGCCTGCCCCCGGGGCCACAATTGGCTTTAGAAGAGGGGCTCTGGCTCCAAGAATGGCACCACATTATTGGGGTGAAGAGTGAGGTTCACAGGTCAAAGGTCAGCGGGGACGAGGGACGACAAGAAACAGTCCAGCCTCTTGTCAGCTCTGGTGCTAATTTGGTAAGGGCAGGAGGGCAAAGGGGCTTCAGGTCTCCTCTTTCTGTGGAAGACCAGCAGATGCACCGCGGGGGACCGGCTCTGAGGGACTGGCTCAGAGAGGGACCATCTCAGAACAAACAGTTTTCTGCTCGCTCACTTTGGTTCCAGTATCAGAGCCACGATAACTCAGGCTTGTTTTCCTGCAAGTCTTCACGTGTCCTTATCACTTTCTGCCCTTCTCTTGTGCAGCATCCTCACCCACCCACCCGCCCACGGCCCCTCTCATTCCACAGTGGCACTCTGGGTGCAGCTGCCAGGGCCTAATTGGTCCCTTTGGGTCCGGGACGAGCTGGCAGCCGTTCGCTAAAATGCTGATCACAAAAAGGTGGAAGGAACGGGCATCTGCTAGGAGCAAACACCACTGCTGAACCGCTGGCATGGTCAGCTCACACACACACACACACACACACACACACACACACACACACACAC
>NW_013953234.1:195808-197734 GCF_001266775.1 Austrofundulus limnaeus
TGATTATTCTTACACAATCAGTTCTTGTTTAGTAAATCAGTCTCAAATCAAGATGAAAAAGACTTTTTGGCTGATAAAAGATTTTAAAACTTGGTAAGATGGACAGTTTTTGCAGTGTAAAAATAACAAATTCAGGAAAAATAAAAATTTTTCCAAATCAGTTTCACTAAATACAGCTTAGTAAAATTACTCCTAAAAGTACRTTTTTTTTCCAAAAGGTTGTTCAAGTAAACGCAACGGAGTAAATGTAACTGTGTTGTTAACATCATCAGAACACGCTCTGTGTTGTGTTGAGGCAGAATCACAGATGTCTCCAGACTCTGACCTGATCTGATGATCTGATGTTCAGTGTTGAGCAGGAGGTCAGAGGCTGTGTGTGACAGCAGCAGGTTAACACATGATGGTTTCCTTCACTTTCACACACTCACATTCCAGCAGATTCTCTGTCTCTAAACTCCAGTTTAGATTATTAATGGAGGCTATTTGGCAATCAGTCCAGCATTACTGCGATTGAACGAGACGATCAATAATATCTGCTGGTGTCTCTGCAGAGACAGAGTGAGGTATTTAACAGCTACGTCCCCCGAAGACAGGGCACAAATTAACCACACACACACACAACCACAGGTGTGTGCACAGACAGAGCAGGAGCTCCGTGGACAGGACACAAATTAACCACTTCCCAGGGAGTGATTCACAAAAGGAGCAGGGGACAAAAAGTGGTCGATGATCAATACTGAGAGCCCCACCTTTGAGACACAGACATGTCCAAACATGAGGACAGTTTGTGACGGAGCAGCTGGTGATGTTCTCATCCCCAACAGACACCCCCCCCCCCCCGAGCCCTACCTCTTCTTCCGTTAAACTCCTCTTTAACTCTGAAGCTACACTGACAGGAGACAAACTGGCCATTTCCCCTGGAGCAACTCACTGGGGACAGCAGAAAATGAACTGCCCCGGATCGATGCTGTACTCTCACACAGTCACTCTGCCCTCCGTCACACTCACAGACAACACACACTCACAGACAACACACACTCACAGACAACACACACCGCCTTTACATCCAGCCCAGGAGGAAAAATACCAGAGCAGGGTCACTAAAAACCCTGGAAATGGATTTGCATTAAAACACAAGTGATTAACCAACAGATCCAAAGGGAGAAGATGTGCAGCTACACTTTGTCCTTATTGGTACCAGGAACAACATGTGGCATGTATTTCCTTTAAATACAAAATGTCAAAGAAAACATCTTTATATTTAAGAACTCGACATAACAAACATGATTTTAACCATTTTGTCACATAACTGACAGATTTTCTTTTGATCTCATCTCAAAGTGAAACAGGAAGTGACATCAAAAGGGAACTCTTTAAGAAAATTAACTCTGGTTATTTATTGAAACAATCTTTTTTGAACTCTAACTCTTAGAGATTTAAAATAATCTAAAGAAACAAATTCTTCTCTACAGTCTGTCTCTGGCTGGGTCCAAATTCAGGGTCTGGGTCCTTCGAAGGCCAAATTTGTCCAAGTCTCTGCAGAACATGTTGTCTGTGGAAGGAAACGTCCCAAATCATCATTGGTCGAAGTCTTAAAGTGGGCGGAGACGTCCCTGTTCGTGATTAGCGGAGGTCATGTGTGTCGGGGTCTTCTTTTATTTATTTATTTATTTCTCACTCCCCCGTTTCCCGACTGACGTCTGGGGGTGGGGCCCTGGACTGATGGTGGACTGGGAGCTTGGAGAAGGGGGGGGGCACTGGGGGTCGGGCTTGCACTCTGGCTTATCTGGAGCTGCTTGGACTCCCGGGATGTGGCTCCTGGTTGGTGTGATCGGCCTGCTGGCCGGGGTGGTCGCCGGGCTCCAGCGGGTGTCGGCTGGTGGTGTACCCCTGGCCGTTGGCGGTGGTTGGGGGATAGTCGGGGCA
>NW_013953234.1:198190-200011 GCF_001266775.1 Austrofundulus limnaeus
CTCCCCTGGTTCGTTTGTCGCCCCCATCCCATACCGCCCTCTGGTGGGGGGTGCCTTGCCCATCGGTGGATGGCTCTTGGGGTCTGGGTCTGGGTGCTCGGGTGTGTGTTGGCTGGGCCTGGTGGCTGCCTGTCGGGGCTTGGGTCCTCTGGCCCCGTCGGCTCTCGGCTTGGGGGGGGTGGCGCCCTGGGGGCCAGGCCCTCTGTGCCTATACCCGTGCTTGCCCTAGTGCAGCGGGTGCCGGTGGGGGCCTGCGTGCTCATCGCTGCGGGCCGCTGTGGGGCTGCTGTGTGTGGTCGCTGGTGGGGTTCTCCTGGGTCTCCCCTATGGTTTGACCTGGGGGTGGGTGTGCGGCTCTCCTCGCGTAGGTGTACCCGGGGGCCCGGTGCTTGGGGTTCCTCCTCGGGTCGTTGGCTTTGGCCTCCCCTTATGTCTGCCTCATGCCTTGGGKGTCGGCTCTGAGACTCCCCCACAGTCACTATTATACATTCCGTTGGAGAAATCCTGTGTATTTATGCTTGCTCACAACCGCACGCAGACAGGTGTTCAGATCCGAGGGGTTCTGAATGATCACCAGGTATATACTGTATAGGTGGGTGTTTGTTTATCCGTCTGAATGTATATATGTATGCTTTTGCTAAGTTTTGTTACCTTAACTCTTTGCAGGTGTGCAGACAGATGTATTGTATTGTTTTCTTGACGTATATCTCACATATCATCAATTCTTTCTTTCTTTCACTTTTTTCCATTACGTTGTAACTTTTCTTTCCTTTCCTTCTTTTTTCCCTGTCTTTGTCTATCTATAAAAAAAGCCACTGATGATGAAGAAGCTAAGACACTAATATTCAGATAATCGGTACTGCTTTCTACTGAAGTGGTAAAAAAATCTTTAAACAAAAATCAGTTGAACAGCAAAATTTTTAATTTAAGAATCTAAACAATTATATATTTTTTATAAATATAATTAGTTATGTTTTTAAAGGAAATAAATAAATAAATGATATAAATTAAGTGTTTTACAGGATACTGAGAAAAAGATTGCAGTTTAGGAAATAGAGAACTTGTGTGCAGATAAATTGCTGAGCCAGCAGTAAATATGCACAGAGCCCCCTCTGCAGCTCATTGGTAGAACAACAAATCAAAGCTCAGCTGTTTGACGAGGTCATCAAACCTTTATGCACTTCTCTTTCCAAGAACTAAATGTTGAGTGAAGGTGTTTTTGGGGGGGTTAGGTGCAGCTATACGTTTTATTAAACCAGATTCTTTTCTTGTTTGATGTTAAAATAAAAATCCCATCAGAAATAATTGATCTCAAACTGAGCCGTGGACACAAACGAGATGTGAGCTGCTCAACAGGTCTCCAAAGATCCGACCCGTCACGGTGCTTTTATTAAAATAAYGACCCCGGCTCGTGGTCCAGCTCTCTGTGCCAACCCTGTTGGCAGCGCCGCAGCAGGAAGCTGCAGCCTGCGGCCCCGCTGCCAGAACGGCTCCTGAGCTACCAGAACTGCCAGCGCTGCTCGAGCCAAAGAGCTGAGGGCTCAGTTACTCTGTTTCCAGCAAATCTCACTAATTAAACAGGTTAGGCTTTAATTATTTACCCAGAGAAGGAGACAGACTCTTGACTAGAAGAGGTGCAGAGGGTGATGGAGGGGGCGGGCGGCGGGGGGGACTATAAACCAATCCCCACCCAGAGCAGCTAATCAATAAAACCTTACTGGAATTAGCGGTTATCTTAAAGCCCTTTAACTTGTTCAGACCARCAAACACAAACCATCATCCATTATTAAACAGAAAAATCTACATTTGGTCCTGAGAGGT
>NW_013953234.1:201011-202999 GCF_001266775.1 Austrofundulus limnaeus
GGGGGGGGGGGGTACTCATCCAGGCCTGCATGACAGAAATAGAAAGCTGGAAAAGGCTGAAAAAATGGACGCTCCAGGTGTGGAGCTCAGAGAACTACAAGAGGGACAAAAAGAAAAGGATCCAAGGAGATAATCTGTTCTGACAACTTTCAACAGACCATCACTTACAAGTCTTCGTCTGAGAGGCTGTAGGTGAACAAATACAGATTATCTCTCTATCAAACCAAAACAGAGTTTGGAATTATGAAGGGTTGTTTTCATCTGTGGCTTCCTTCTGTTCCAAACAGAATAAATCCAGTCCTGAGTGTAAATGTGATCTTGTTCCACATGTAGAAACTGTAYAAAAAAGGTTTATCTGACACAACAACACATCGCTAACTTTGCCTTTTTTGGCCGTTGCTGCAAAGCTGTAGACAAATCATCAGTTCCAGAAGTTATGAGGCTCCATTTCTGGAAAATTTTCAACACTGAACCTGATCAGRTAACTGGAACTGTGCTGTTAATTTGCTGAAGGTTGACGCGTTGTTGCTGAGGAGTGTGTGGTGCTGGTGGTGGGTTTGGTCCACAGTAACCAGATCTCATTTATTTCTTGCACCGACGTTACTTTAAACACACATCAGATGATTTACAATCCTGTTTAAACAACGATCTGGATCCTATAATTGATCCTGGTCCTGGATTCTCCCACAGACCAGTTGTGTGTCGGACATATTTAACACGATGTTTCCTTGTCTTCCACGTAAACGGTAAGACCCCCGCTGCCCTGAAGGAGTCTTATGGGAGCCTGTCAGAGTGTGCAGACATATGGAGGAGAGCTGGGTCAGGTAGGGTTACTGTCACTGGGTTCCAGGGGCCGAGGGGCCAGGGGGGGCGCTGAGCACCAAATCAGTGAGACCCCCAGCTGACAAAAGATGGAGATTTACAGCCCCTGACTTTCTCCTCCCCATTACCAGAACAAACAAGAACCTTCACGGAACACAACCGGACCCAGAACACGGATCAAGTCTGGGGGAGTCCAACACCCTTAGAGACAAAACACTTATTTAAGTTCTACAAACAATTGACTCAGTTTTATAAAGTATCTGAACTCACCTTTAAAACAGGGCTGTTCAACTGGCCAAAGTTCAGCCCGCCAATTAATTCATTCATCTCTTAATCCCAAACCGCCAGTTTTCTACTTTAATTCCAAGAGTTCATTAAGTTAKACAGAGACATGTTTGGTATCTACAGAAACTTCAGAATTTGTCTAAAAGCTGGTAAAAACCATTTCTATAAACACACAAGACAGTTAAAACTACAAGCAGTTGAAGATAAAACTATGAAAGTGAAAATAAAATAGGTTTAAAAATTTGGCAAATCAGAGATGTCAAAATAATAATTGTGGTAAAAAAAAGAGGCCAAATGTGTAACATTTGTTGTTTTTTTATTATCACTACTTTTATAGTGTTCTGTATGTTGTACTCATCATTAAATGCAGCAAAATAAACTATTTCAAAGGTAACAGATCTTTGTTATACTTGGTTTATTTACATGACTTTAATTGCTRGATGTTTGACCTGCAGTAACTGTGGCCCCCRGAATAWTTTAGTTGAATAGCCCTGCTTTAAAACCAGTGGTGGGCACAGTTCCCCTAAAGCACTAAAGCACTAATAGGGGAACTAATTTCTTGATTAGTGCTTTAGGGCTTTTGCTCATTTAAAAAAATTTATTAGTGGATTAGCAGTTGCTAAATTTATATGCTATTTTAAGAAGCACTAACTGAGGTCTTTAAATGTTTTTGATCAACGTTGCACATTTTGTTCATATGTGTGTCACTGATCCACCAGGTGACATATTGACCATATGAACCCAAATACAGCTGAGGAATGTCAATGATAAGTCTAAAGAGAGCAACATGGCAATATGTGACTCGTGTTGTCTGTTCAAGAATGTTCATGGGTTGACTGAGTTATTTTAGTGCTTTACAATTATCCATCCATCCATCCATC
>NW_013953234.1:203999-205270 GCF_001266775.1 Austrofundulus limnaeus
ATTTAAGCAGCAGTATTCACGGGATTTCTTCTCTGTGAAGTCCAATGTGAAAAAAAAAAGTCAGACTGGTCACCCGACGTTATTGTTGAAAGCTTTCACATCGGTGCTACGTGATTCAAAAAGCAGAGTTTTCATCGTGCGTCTAATCGCACAGACACACACGTGTCTTCCTATCTTTGTGAGATGCTCTGCGCATTCTTTTTTTCTCCAAAGTTTGTCGAGAGGTGGATAGAGGAGCGCACAAATAGCTCTCGACTTGATCTGGCCTCATTTAAATAATAATGAAAATGAACAAACAAACAAACAACCACTGAGTCTGACGTCCACTGCATCACTCCTCTTCCTCAATCTTCATCTATCTGTGTACAAAGCCTACTGACAATGTGGTGTGTTTGAGGAAATGGGAAAAATAGGTTTCATGTTGCAGTCACGCACTTTGTGGTGACAAAACRTTCTCTAAATGCGCACATTATGGCAAGAATTAYTCATCATTACATCTGGTTTTAACATTACTTTTATAAAGTTTGAAGTCCAAACACTGAAAGCTGTGACAGTTTTTTACATAAGCCCTGTGAAAGCATCACAGCTTTGCTGATCTCAGAGGATTAGAAGAAAAAAAATCCTGTATCCGCATCGTGATCCGGAACATCACCAAAATTTAAAGGTGTGTTCCTTGTGCCAGTACCCACATGTGGTAAAAATGTCATGACAATCTGTCCACAAGTTTTTGAGTWATGTTGTCCACAGAMAGAAYGACAGAACGACAGACGGACAGACATACGCGGCCGAAAACATTACCTCATTGGCGGAGGTAATTAGAAATCATGAATTATCTTAGGATTATGTAAGTACATGCCTGGTATAATTATTTAAAGTGTTGCCATTTAAATATAGAAACTCAACTAAAAGAAACTAGAAAAGAGAAACTAAAACTTCAGCTGATGAAAAAGTAGAAACGTTGTGAGAACTCTGGTTCCCAGCAGCTGAAGCTTTTACCAATAAATGACACTCGCCTGCCATATGTTCTCAAATAATTAGGGTGGTCTTCGGCCCACATGCTGTTTAGGTTTCTGATTTATTCAGACAGCCCGACACATGGGCCACTCCTCTGGATACCAAGAAAACATTTACCTCCTTAACTGGGAAGGACTCACAATCATCCCGGGGTCAGGTTTCGACACTCAATAGTATTGATTACACATTTCAACACATGTCGCTCAACCACACACACACACACACACACACACACACACACACACACACACACACAC
>NW_013953234.1:206270-207007 GCF_001266775.1 Austrofundulus limnaeus
CACCAAAAGTCATAGCACTCTTGTCATAAATGAGCTGAACGTTTTGATTTATGAATCATTAAAATAGCACAAAAATTGTGTAACGAGTTAGATGCAGAAAAACGTAGAGAAGAAAAAACGATTAATAATGTGAATGATCGTGAAGCGTCACCATAACTCCTCCTCTTTCTTTAACAGCACCTAACGTGTAAAAACTGGGTGCAGATCAACTCAAACTTACACCAAACCTCCTCGCCTCGTGTTTAGAGGTCGTCTGATTATTTGTTGTGCTCAGCAGATGAAGCAAAGCTGGTAAAATATATGTATATTTATATATAAATATTAAAAAGTGTCACTAAAAGCATTTGTGCTGCAGCTCCATGCGACCTGCTCAGGATCAAGCTGTGCTTTGCTTCATCGTCACCATTATTCTACAGAGACGGGGTGCAGCTGTGTCGAGGCAGATGCTGCTGCTGCTGAAGTGCAGAGGAAGCACAACTCAACCTGCTCCTGGTTCCATTTAAACATCTGAACCAGTGCTGCTGGTTTACTTCAACTGGTTCAGTCTGCTTCACTGGTCCAGGTCTCTTCGTCTTGTGTCTGGTGTTTCTGGTGCTGCACGGCCAGGCGGAGCTGTGTGTCCACGTGCACCTGTCCGTGCAGCAGCGTGCACGTCTCCGTGCAACAGCGTGCACGTCTCCGTGCAGCAGCGTGCACGTCTCCGTGCAGCAGCGTGCACGTCTCCGTGCAGCAGCGTG
>NW_013953235.1:0-2987 GCF_001266775.1 Austrofundulus limnaeus
ATCTTGTGGAACATGACTGTTATGAGATTAAGCTGGTATTAATCTCATATAAGGCAGGGTTCTTTACATTATTTAACATTTTTTAATTTTTTTGTAAGGCTGTCAAACTAAAGGTAATAATAGGACAAAGTTGTCTACAACATAGGAGGTTTTTTTTCTTTTGCGTTACCACGCAATATTTTTGCGTTGCCTCATAAAACCGCATTATCTCGCAATACCTTTCTGTTGTCTCGCAATAGCTTTGCGTTATCTCGCAATACCTTTGCATTTTCTTGTAATACCTTTGTGTTATCTCGCAATACTTTTGTGTTATCTCGCAATACTTTTGCGTTATCTCGCAATACCTTTGTGTGACCTCACAATACTTTTGCGTTTTCTCGCAATACCTTTGCTTTATCTTGTAATATTTTTGTGTTATCTCGCAATAGCTTTGCGTTATCTCGTAATACTTTTGTGTGACCTCGCAATACTTTTGCATTATCTTGTAATACTTTTGTGTTATCTCGCAATACTTTTGCGTTATCTCGCAATACCTTTGCATTTTCTTGTAATACCTTGGTGTTATCTCGCAATACCTTTGTGTGACCTCGCAATACTTTTGCATTATCTCGCAATATCTTTGCGTTATCTCGCAATATCTTTACTTTATCTTGTAATATTTTTGTGTTATCTCGCAATATCTTTGCGTTATCTCGCAATATCTTTGCTTTATCTTGTAATATTTTTGCGTTATCTCGCAATAGCTTTGCGTTATTTTGCAATAGCTTTGCGTTACCTCGCAATACTTTTGCGTTATCTTGCAATACCGTTTGTGTTACCTCGCAATAACTATATTATCTCGCCATACTTTTGTTTGACCTCACAATACTTTTGCGTTATCTCGCAATACTTTTGCGTTACCTCACAATACCTTTGCGTTATCTCGCAATACTTTTCTGTTACCTCGCAATAACTACATTACCTCGCAATATTTTTGCGTTACCTTGCAATACCTTTGCGTTACCTTGCAATACCTTTGCGTTACCTTGCAATACCTTTGCGTTACCTTGCAATACCTTTGCGTTACCTCGCAATAGCTTCGTGTTATCTCGCAATACGTTTGCATTACCTCTCAATACTTTTGCGTTACCTTGTTACCTTTCATTACCTCAAAGTAAAAGCCCTGGTAGTGTCTTGAATCATTTAAAGGCAGAAACCGCATCGTTTTTTTGCCCACCGGTGGAACAAAGACTGTTAAGGGGCTAACTCGAGATTGTTTTGTTGTTGTTGTTTAAATGTTCTGCATTGTTTGTGATCCGTTGTTAATATGTTTTGTTATTGTTTTTTTAATTGAAACTTGAGTAACATTTGTTATCATTGTGTCTTTTCTATCACTTAAATAGAAGAAAAAGCAATGTCTGCTTCAAGAATTGGACCAAGAAAAATCAGCAGCACATATCAGGGATTGGTGTCAAAAGAATCGGTATCGACATCGGCCTTAAAAGAACCGGTATCAGTTGGTCTCTGTCTTCAACCTTCGCATTTTAGGTTGTTTATTTCAGCTAACATTTAATGCTAATGTAAGTGTTTTAAAATAATGCAGGCTTCATGAGCTATCAGTCGTGTATTTCCCCAACAACCCAGGAGTTGTGTTGAAGCTCAGATTTCCCAGCTTTTCACCAGCATTGAATGCAACGTTACAGACCAGCAGATGCTCCCATTGTGAGACTGATTTCTCTCCATACCTCCACGTTGGCAGCTGCCCTCATGTTCATGATTTATTCTCCTGGATGACAGTTTTTCAGGGAAGACAGACAAAGTTGGACTGGTTTCATTACTCCTCTGTATGGTTCTTGGACCTGCATGTTTCCTGATGATGTCATGGTGGAGTTGTAAGGGAACTCCTGCGACAACGCTGTGACTGTTTTAAAGGAAACTCTTGGGAAAAACACTTTTTTAGATGTTAAATGCATTTTTTGTTGTGAACTTGGAGTCCCTAGGAGGCAGAAAAGTTGAATTTAGTCTAAAAAAATCAGTTTCTTTCCCACGACAAGACTGTAAGCTCCTGCAACACACCAGGGAGTTTAAAATCCTCACTAACATTTTGGAGACTCCCTGGTGAACTGGCCTCCATCATCTGCAGCTCAGTAAGCTTCAGGTTCTCCAACAGCCCACATGTTAGTGATTGATGATGGGGAAGTGCCTCTCCTCGTCCTCATCAACGCACACTCGTCATCTCTGCGCCACTTCAGGTTGTTCGTCAGCCTCCCGAGCAGAAAAACACGCGAGGCGTTCAGGAAAGGTCAGGCTCGTTTGTTTCATGCGAGACGTTTGCTGTAATAAAGAGTGATAAACAGAGGAGGAGTCCAGCAGCGGTGGTTTCACTGCTCACATGTGCAGCGCGGCGGCTGATTGCTGCTTTAAATGCCACCTGCTGGCGCAGCCRCCCCTTGTTGCTGCGCCACAGGGCCTAACGACGGCTGCAGCTYGGCCCAAGCAGCCCCGCTCCACATTCTGAGAATAATTGACAATTAGGGAGATGGAGAGGAGAGCTAAATGCCAGCTCTGACTGTGAAGCAGGCTGCAGGAGGAACGGACGGTGGAGGGAACAGCCGTTAATAAACCTGGATCGATCAGACGGCTCAGAGACGACAGACTGAGACTGAAACTGTTTCTGTGTTTAAACAGCAGCTGGAACCACACACAGAACCATCACAGCAGCTGGAACCACAGACAGAACCATCACAGCAGCTGGAACCACACACAGAACCATCACAGCTGCTGGAACCACAGACAGAACCATCACAGCAGCTGGAACCACACACAGAACCATCACAGCTGCTGGAACCACAGACAGAACCATCACAGCTGCTGGAACCACAGACAGAACCATCACAGCTGCTGGAACCACAGACAGAACCATCACAGCTGCTGGAACCACAGACAGAACCATCACAGCTGCTGGAACCACAGACAGAACCATCACAGCTGCTGGAACCACAGACAGA